>NC_069499.1:452834023-453096035 GCF_027579735.1 Bombina bombina
CTCTCTAGGTATTCGATTACATACTTATAAGATATCGAGACTATGATATGTTTGCAATAGCAATATAAGATTACTCATCATAAATATGAAGGTATACGCTACTAAAATATAACAATTATTTTTGGAATACTACTAAACTATTAACAAAACTATACCAAGTGATCTCAGTACCTAATTATAACTACCAAGAATTGTTTTTGGTTCAAATACTACTAAGTGGACATAGTAACCCAATCAAAAATAATTAATTGTTTACAAAGACTGTATATAATGGTCCTAATATTATCATACAGTAACTGACCTTATTGCCAATTGGAAATTCAATTTAAGTTATCCAACCTTACACACTGTTATTTCCAATGGCCATTTGAGTTCTTAATAATAATAGTATGGTAATACCACACTATAGTCACCAATCAATACTGGAAACCCAAGCGTCACTATGAGACATTTTTATGATGACATTGATATATATCTAGACGGCAACAAGTAACAACACAATCATCTACTAGGAGCTATATTACCCAAGATACATTTATTACTCAGAATCTGTTTTTGAACTTGGCTCCCACGACACTACATCTACAAGTGTAGATGGTGTGAACATAACTAAATTATTATTATATATTAAGGGGTACTCATAACCAATCATTGTGGTCTTATTAACGAGTACTCCATATAATTTTGTTTAACCTACTACACTATTAGTACATCAATTCCTGAGGTAGAGATATTAATAGTTATCTGATAATATTATTGATATCTTATTTCGTCTGGTCATTTACAGACATATTACACATTACAACTACGAGTTGTCTAGGGTTTTTAAGTGTGCCCAATTTTTAATTAATACTATTAAAGTTTTATTTTTAATGTGTCAATTTTCTTACATATGCACACCACACCACACGTATATAATTCAATACATGAGGGAGTGAGTGCTATTTTTGTGTACACTTTTTTCACAACTTTCTTTGGTTGTGCATGTTGCAAGTAATTGGTACACAGCACCTATGGGCAAGAGCGATTATTAATAAGGCCAAACCGATATTATCAGCCCAACCCTCAATACGCACAGTAGTGCCATCGCACCCTTTCTTTCTCTCAGTGATTTAAAATAGACCATGATAGGTTGGATTGCTAAAGTCAGTGCACGTTCTAAATTACCTTCAATCAAGTTCTTCCACTTTGTAACTGAGTCGTCTCTCTCTGTACTCTCTTGTAAACAGGCTTTATTTCCATAGCGCAGCTCCTGCATAGCCTCTCTACTCCCCCCACCCCCTCCTTTCCCTACAGAAGCCCGGGCGCAATGAACCGTTACAGCCAGCCCTTCTGTACAACATAGGTGACATCAAAGGGGGCGGGGCTAAAAATCTCATACTCTCACGGTTTTTAAATTACGGCTAATAATCACGGTTTTAAATCGTATATGCGATTAATTGTGCAGCCCTAATGGAAACCATTTGTTCCATTCTTCCTGTAATCCAAGAGGGTCAGTTCATGACAACCATAGACCTGAAGGATGCGTATCTTCATATTCCCATCCACAGGGATCATCACAAGTTCCTGAGTTTCGCCTTTCTAGACAAACACTTTCAGTTTGTGGCTCTTCTGTTTGTTCTGATGGCGTCTCGGCAGAACGCCAATCTTCCAAGGTACGGTTCAAGGTCAAGAGATCCGCAGGCAGCTCTGATAGATGCTCTGGCGGTTCCTTGGAATTTCGATCTAGCATACCTGTTTCCTCCGTTTGCGCTTCTTCCACGAGTCATTGCTTGTATCAAATAGGAGAGAGCGTTGGTAATGCTAATAGCTGCTGCATGGCTTTGCAGGATCTGGTATGCAGATCTAGTGAAGATGTCATCTCGGCCACCTTGGAGGTTACCTCTGAGGAAGGACCTTCTAACTCAGGGTCCATTCCTCCATCCAAATCTCATTTTTCTGAAGCTGACTGCTTGGAGATTGAATGCTTAGTTCTGTCTAAGCGTGTTTTTTCTGAGTCGGTCATTGAGACCAGGATCCAGACTCGCAAGCCTGTTACTCAAAAAATTTACCATAAGGTATGGCGTAAATACCTTTTTATTGGTGTGAATCTAAGGGCTACTCTTGGAGTAGGGCCAGGATTCCTAGAATTTTGTCTTTTCTCCAGGAAGGTCTGGAGAGAGGGTTTTCAATCAATTCTCTGAAAGGTCAGATTTCTGCATTATCTATTTTATTACACAAGAGGATGTGCCAGATGTTCAATCTTTTTGTCATTCCCTGGTCAGAATCAGGCCTGTGTTTAAACCTGTTGCTCCTCCTTGGAGTCTTAAGCTTGTTCTTAAAGTTTTGCAGCAGGCTCTGTATGAGCCAATGCATTCCATAGCTATTAAGATGCTATCTTGGAAGGTTTTGTTTCTTATTGCTATCTCTTCTGCTTGGAGAGTTTCAGAACTCTCGGCTTTGCAGTGTGATTCGCCTTACCTTATCTTTCATGCAGATAAGGCAGTTCTTCGTACTAAATTGGGGTTTCTTCCTAAAGTGGTTTCGGAAAGAAATATTAATCAGGAAATTGTTGTTCCTTTTCTCTGTCCCAAGCCTTCTTCTCATAAAGAACGTCTGTTGCACAACTTGGATATTGTGTGTGTGTTTTTTAAAATTCTATCTACAGGCGACTAAGGATTTTCGCCAGTCTTCTGCCCTGTTTGTTTGTTTCTCTGGACAGCGTAAGGGTCAGAAAGCTACCGCTACTTCTCTTTCACTCTGGTTGAGAAGTATTATTCGTTTTGCTTATGAGACTGCTGGTCAGCAGCCTCCTGTGAGAATTACAGCTCATTCCACTAGGGCTATCTACTCTTCTTGGGCTCTCAAAAATGAAGCTTTTGTGGAACAGATTTGCAAGGCTGCAACTTTTTCTCTTTGCACACTTGTTTCCAAATTTGATACTTTTGCCTCGGCTAAGGCTTCTTTTGGGAGAAAGGTTCTTCAAGTGGTGGTGCCTTCTGTTTATGTCTGCCTGTCTTTTTCTCCCTCTCTAGTCATCTGTGTCCTCTAGCTTGGGTATTGGTTCCCACTAGTAATTGATGACGTTGTGGACTCTCCATATCTTAGGAAAGAAAACAAAATTTATGCTTACCTGATAAATTTCTTTCTTTTCGGATATGGAGAGTCCACAACCCGACCATTATTTTTGACTAAACCTCAGGCACTTCTACACCTTTGTGTTATTCCTTTTCCCTTTGGTCGAATGACTGGGGATTATGGGTAGGGGAGGGACACATAACAGCTTTGCTGTGGTGCTCTTTGCCTCCTCCTGCTGGCCAGGAGTGACATTCCCCACTAGTAATTTGATGACGTCGTGGACTCTCCATATTCGGAAAGAAAGAAATTTATCAGGTAAGCATACATTTTGTCTTTATTTATAAAATAAAAAAAATTACTTACTTTGCTTACATATTTATAATCTTTAACATGCATAAACTTAAAAATGCTGCATTTACCATCACTTAATATCCTTTTTGGTTTTAGTTCTGGTGTAACATTTTTAACATTATTAATTTTATTTATGAGAATAATACTTATGATAGAATAATATTTATAATGGTTCACATACTTTTCTCACAAATTTAATTTCAATTTATTAACAAACATATTAAAGTATAACTTACCTCTCTCCACCTTCCATTAAAGTGAAACAAAGCCCATTTCTCCAACATTGGTGTGTCCGGTCCACGGCGTCATCCATAACTTGTGGGAATATTCTCTTCCCCAACAGGAAATGGCAAAGAGCACAGCAAAAGCTGTCCATATAGTCCCTCCTAGGCTCCGCCCACCCCAGTCATTCTCTTTGCCGCTGAACAAGCAGCATCTCCACGGAGATGGTGAAGAGTATGTGGTGTTTAGTTGTAGTTTTTTATTCTACTATCAAGAGTTTGTTATTTTAAAATAGTGCTGGTATGTACTATTTACTCTGAAACAGAAAAAGATGAAGAGTTCTGTTTGTGAGAGGAATATGATTTTAGCAGCAGTAACTAAAATCATTTGCTGTTTCCACATAGGACTGTTGAGATGAGATAACTTCAGTTGGGGGAAACAGTTGGCAGACTTTTCTGCTTAAGGTATGACTAGCCATATTTCTAACAAGACTGTAATGCTGGAAGGCTGTCATTTTCCCCATCATGGGGACCGGTAAGCCATTTTCTTAGTCTCAAACAGAATAAAGGGCTTAATATGGGCTATAAAACTGGTAGACACTTTTATGGGCTAGATCGATTGCTTTATTTGGGCATTTTATACAGCTTGATATTGAAATTCACACTTTATAACTTTGGAGAACGTTTTTTTACGTCAGGCACTGGTTTAGACACCTTCCCAGTCAGGAAGGGCCTTCTATGTAGTAGGCAGAGCCTAATTTTCGCGCCATTACTGCGCAGTTACTTTTGAGAGCAGGACATGCAGCTGCATGTGTATGGGTCTGGAAGTAGTTGAAAAGGTTCCTAGAAGGCTTCATTTGGTATCGTATACCCCCCTGGGTTTGGTAAAGTCGCAGCAAAGGCTGTAGCTGGGACTGTAGAGGGGTTAAAACTGTAAACGGCTCCGGTTTAGTTGGGGTGCAATGCTTTGAATGCTTTAAGACACTGTGGTGAAAATTTGGTTAAAATTGAACAATTCCTTCATAGTTTTTCACATATTCAGTAAAAAGTGTGCCCTGTTTAAAATTTAAAGAGACAGTAACGGTTTTGTTTTAAAACGGTTTTTGTATTTTATTGACAAGTTTAAGCCTGTTTAACATGTCTGTGCCTTCAGATAAACTATGTTCTGTATGTATGGAAGCCAATGTGTCTCCCCCTTCAAAATTGTGTGATAATTGTGCCATAGCGTCCAAACAATGTAAGGACAACACTGCCACAGATAGTAAAGTTGCCCAAGATGATTCATCAGATGAAGGGAGTAGACATAGTTCTACATCATCTCCTTCTGTGTCTACACCAGTTTTGCCCACGCAGGAGACCCCTAGTACTTCTAGCGCGCCAATGCTTGTTACTATGCAACAATTGACGGCAGTAATGGATAACTCCATAGCAAATATTTTATCCAAAATGCCTGCATTTCAGAGAAAGCGCGATTGCTCTGTTTTAAACACTGTAGAGCAGGAGGGCGCTGATGATAATTGCTCTGTCATACCCTCACACCAATCTGAAGTGGCCATGAGGGAGGTTTTGTCAGATGGGGAAATTTCTGATTCAGGTAGAATTTCTCAACAGGCAGAACCTGATGTTGTGACATTTAAATTTAAATTAGAGCATCTCCGCGCACTGCTTAAGGAGGTGCTATCTACTCTGGATGATTGTGACAACCTGGTCATTCCAGAAAAGTTGTGCAAGATGGACAAGTTCCTAGAGGTTCCGGTGCACCCCAACGCTTTTCCTATACCCAAGCGGGTGGCGGACATAAGGAGTGGGAGAAGCCCGGCATACCTTTTGTCCCCCCTCCTATATTTAAAAAATTATTTCCTATGGTCGACCCCAGAAAGGACTTATGGCAGACAGTCCCTACGGTCGAGGGGGCAGTTTCTACACTAGCTAAGCGCACTACTATTCCTATCGAGGATAATTGTGCTTTCAAAGATCCTATGGATAAAAAATTGGAGGGTTTGCTTAAAAAGATTTTTGTACAGCAAGGTTACCTCCTGCAACCTATTTCGTGCATTATTCCTGTCACTACAGCAGCGTGGTTCTGGTTCGAGGAACTAGAAAAGTCGCTCAGTAGAGAGACTCCGTATGAGGAAGTTATGGACAGAATTCACGCACTTAAGTTAGCTAATTCCTTTATTTTAGATGCCGCTTTGCAGTTAGCTAGATTAGCGGCGAAAAATTCAGGGTTTGCAATTGTGGCGCGCAGAGCGCTCTGGCTAAAGTCTTGGTCAGCGGATGTATCTTCCAAGACAAAATTGCTTAATATCCCTTTCAAGGGTAAAACCCTTTTTGGGCCAGAATTGAAAGAGATTATCTCAGACATCACTGGGGGTAAGGGCCACGCCCTCCCACAAGATAGGCCTTTCAAGGCCAAGAATAAGTCCAATTTTCGTTCCTTTCGCAATTTCAGGAACGGACCGGCCTCCAACTCTGCAGCCTCTAGACAAGAGGGTAATGCTTCGCAAACCAAACCAGCTTGGAAACCGATGCAAGGCTGGAACAAGGGTAAGCAGGCCAAGAAGCCTGCTGCTGCTACCAAAACAGCATGAAGGAGTAGCCCCCGATCCGGGACCGGATCTAGTAGGGGGCAGACTCTCTCTCTTCGCTCAGGCTTGGGCAAGAGATGTTCAGGATCCCTGGGCACTAGAAATAGTTTCTCAGGGTTATCTTCTGGAATTCAAGGAACTACCCCCAAGGGGAAGGTTCCACATGTCTCACTTATCTTCAAACCAAATAAAGAGACAGGCATTCTTACATTGTGTAGAAGACCTGTTAAAAATGGGAGTGATACACCCAGTTCCAACTGTGGAACAAGGAATGGGGTTTTACTCAAATCTGTTTGTAGTTCCCAAAAAAGAGGTAACTTTCAGACCAATTCTGGATTTAAAGATTCTAAACAAATTTCTCAGAGTGCCATCGTTCAAAATGGAAACTATTCGAACAATTTTACCTTCAATCCAGGAGGGTCAATTTATGACTACCGTGGATCTAAAGGATGCGTATCTACATATTCCTATCCACAAAGATCATCATCAGTTCCTAAGGTTCGCCTTTCTGGACAAACATTACCAGTTTGTGGCTCTCCCATTCGGGCTAGCCACTGCTCCAAGGATTTTCACAAAGGTACTCAGGTCCCTTCTAGCGGTTCTAAGACCAAGGGGCATTGCAGTGGCACCTTACTTGGACGACATTCTGATACAAGCGTCGTCTCTTTCAAAGGCAAAGGCTCACACAGACATCATTCTGGCCTTTCTCAGATCTCACGGGTGGAAGGTGAACATAGAAAAGAGTTCCCTGTCTCCGTCGACAAGAGTTCCTTTCTTGGGGACAATAATAGATTCTTTAGAAATGAAGATTTTCCTGACAGATGTCAGAAAGTCAAAACTTCTAAACGCTTGTCAAGTTCTTCACTCTGTTCCACGACCTTCCATAGCTCAGTGCATGGAAGTAGTAGGGTTGATGGTTGCAGCAATGGACATAGTTCCTTTTGCGCGAATTCATCTAAGACCATTACAACTGTGCATGCTGAAACAGTGGAATGGGGACTATACAGACTTGTCTCCAGTGATTCAAGTAGATCAGAAGACCAGAGACTCACTCCGTTGGTGGTTAACCCAGGATCACCTGTCCCAGGGAATGAGCTTCCGCAGACCAGAGTGGGTCATCGTCACGACCGACGCCAGTCTAGTGGGCTGGGGCGTGGTCTGGGACTCCCTGAAAGCTCAGGGTCTATGGTCTCGGGAAGAATCTCTTCTCCCGATAAACATTCTGGAACTGAGAGCGATATTCAATGCTCTCAGGGCTTGGCCTCAACTAGCAAAGGCCAGATTCATAAGATTCCAATCAGACAACATGACGACTGTTGCTTACATCAACCATCAGGGGGGAACAAGGAGTTCCCTGGCGATGAGAGAAGTGACCAAAATCATAAAATGGGCGGAGGATCACTCCTGCCACCTATCTGCGATCCACATCCCAGGAGTGGAAAACTGGGAGGCGGATTATCTGAGTCGTCAGACATTCCATCCGGGGGAGTGGGAACTCCACCCGGAGATATTTGCCCAGTTGACTCAATTATGGGGCATTCCAGACATGGATCTGATGGCGTCTCGTCAGAACTTCAAGGTTCCTTGCTACGGGTCCAGATCCAGGGATCCCAAGGCGACTCTAGTGGATGCATTAGTAGCGCCTTGGGCCTTCAACCTAGCTTATGTGTTTCCTCTCATTCCCAGGCTGGTAGCCAGGATCAAACAGGAGAGGGCCTCGGTGATCTTGATAGCTCCTGCGTGGCCACGCAGGACTTGGTATGCAGACCTGGTGAATATGTCATCGGCTCCACCATGGAAGCTACCTTTGAGACAGGATCTTCTTGTACAGGGTCCATTCGAACATCCAAATCTAGTTTCCCTCCAGCTGACGGCTTGGAAATTGAACGCTTGATTTTATCTAAGCGTGGGTTTTCGGATTCTGTGATAGATACTCTGGTACAAGCCAGAAAACCTGTAACTAGAAAAATTTACCATAAAATATGGAAAAGATATATCTGTTGGTGTGAATCCAAGGGATTCTCATGGAGTAAGATCAAAATTCCTAGGATCCTTTCTTTTCTTCAAGAAGGTTTGGATAAGGGATTATCAGCGAGTTCTCTAAAGGGACAGATTTCTGCTTTATCTGTCTTGTTACACAAACGACTGGCAGCTGTGCCAGATGTTCAAGCTTTTGTTCAGGCTTTGGTCAGGATCAAGCCTGTTTACAGACCTTTGACTCCTCCCTGGAGTCTGAATTTAGTTCTTTCAGTTCTTCAAGGGGTTCCGTTTGAACCTCTACATTCCATAGATATCAAGATGTTATCTTGGAAAGTTCTGTTTTTGGTTGCTATTTCTTCTGCTAGAAGAGTTTCTGAGTTATCTGCTCTGCAGTGTAATCCGCCCTATCTGGTGTTCCATTCAGATAAGGTTGTTTTGCGTACTAAACCTGGTTTCCTTCCAAAGGTTGTTTCCAACAAGAATATTAACCAGGAAATAGTTGTGCCTTCTTTGTGTCCGAATCCAGTTTCAAAGAAGGAACGTTTGTTACACAATTTAGATGTAGTTCGTGCTTTAAAGTTCTATTTAGAAGCAACAAAGGATTTCAGACAAACGTCTTCTCTGTTTGTCGTTTATTCTGGCAAGAGGAGAGGTCAAAAAGCTACTGCTACCTCTCTTTCCTTTTGGCTGAAAAGCATCATCCGATTGGCTTATGAGACTGCCGGACGGCAGCCTCCCGAACGCATCACAGCTCACTCTACTAGGGCTGTGGCTTCCACATGGGCTTTCAAGAACGAGGCTTCTGTTGATCAGATATGTAAGGCAGCGACTTGGTCTTCCCTGCACACTTTTGCAAAATTCTACAAATTTGATACTTTTGCTTCTTCGGAGGCTATTTTTGTGAGAAAGGTTTTGCAAGCCGTGGTGCCTTCCGTTTAGGTAACCTGATTGGCTCCCTCCCTTCATCCGTGTCCTAAAGCTTTGGTATTGGTTCCCACAAGTTATGGATGACGCCGTGGACCGGACACACCAATGTTGGAGAAAACAGAATGTATGCTTACCTGATAAATTACTTTCTCCAACGGTGTGTCCGGTCCACGGCCCGCCCTGGTTTTTTAATCAGGTTTGATTAATTTCTTTCTTTAACTACAGTCACCACGGCACCCTATGGTTTCTCCTGTTTTTCTCCTGTCCGTCGGTCGAATGACTGGGGTGGGCGGAGCCTAGGAGGGACTATATGGACAGCTTTTGCTGTGCTCTTTGCCATTTCCTGTTGGGGAAGAGAATATTCCCACAAGTTATGGATGACGCCGTGGACCGGACACACCGTTGGAGAAAGTAATTTATCAGGTAAGCATAAATTCTGTCTTTTTTAAAGCTTATGGAGGGATAAATGGAGTCATGCAAAATTTGTTGCAAGTTCCACAAGAAAAGTAAAATGTGATTTTATGTAAACTTGCGTAAATTATTTAAGCAAAATGCGAGTTTTAACTTTTTTCTTCTTTCTTTATTTCTTTCTTTCTAGGTTCAGTAAATGCCTGTGAAAAAACTTCATTTTTATTTCTTCGCCAGGAATTACCTGTGCGGTTAGCAAACATAATGAAGGAAATTAATTTGCTTCCAGATAACCTGTTAAAGATGCCTTCAATTAAGCTTGTTCAGAGCTGGTAAGGATGCGTCTAGTATTTATCAAATTAACAGTGGTCTTGTTTGGGCTATTTGATTGATATCCAGAGTCTAAAAACCCTCATTGAAACATCAGGTTTTTGTTAATATAAAGACTCGCATGAGAACAAATCATTTCAGACCTTTAATATTTTACACTCTAGCATGAGATCATGACACTGTGTTGTGGTGTTGCTCTTTTTGTGAAAAAAATCTGATCTTCTCAGGTTTATGAAATTCTTTTATATATTGAAGGTTTCAGTCACATCACATCTCTCCCTTCTCTCGTCTAAGTTTTATTCAGTTAAAGTCATAAAGTTTTATACCATGTACCAGCCCTCCATTTACAGTTTAATGATATCCTTCTGGAGATAGTAATAAAGATAAGGTCTAACTAGAGATCAAGAGGCATATTAAAATGATTTTTTTCTTCTTTTACATGCAATTAAAGGGACATTCCGGTCAAAATTTAAATGCACATAGATGAATTACATCTTTGAATATAAACATTTGCTATATACATGTACTGGCAAAATGCTTCTAGTAAACATTATCACTGTTTTAGTGTTAACATTTTTCTTTGCACGTGCATGTGAAGCATAGCTAGATATTCTCAGTGCACCAGCATTTTAAATACTGCAGCTGCGCAGAGAGCCTATGGGGCTTGTGTCATTTCAGCAATACATTTTTTTTATCCATTACCAGATGATACAAACACCTTAGGATTTCTGAGCAAGTGCTGTGTTTAAAATGCTGGTGCACGGTGCATACTTAAATACACTTTTGAAACAGCTATAGTTTCTATTAGAAGCATTTCTGCCAATACATGTATATTACAAAAATGCTTCTTTTCAAAACTGAAATGTATCCATGTGGATTCCAATTTTGGCTGAAATGTCCCTTTTAATCATCTTGTCGCCCTTACCTGTTGCACTACTTTTTTTTTTTTCACTGTACTTCAAATCATCTGAAATAATAATCCCGGAGTCTTCATTTCTATGTTGATACTATTAATTCTGTAATTAACCTTTGGGGTTTTTATGGTCATGATGGTGGGTAAAACTAATAGCTTTAGCTAAAATTAAAAAAGCAATTTTCGCAGAGAAAAAAAATCAGAAATATGAAGAAAATATTCAACTTTCAGCTCAATGACTTCTCAAGGCAAACCGCATTATAAACCAAGAGATAACCTGAAATGACCATAGCTTAGTCCTATGGAACACCTGTAGTGGGTCATGCACCATTTGACTAAACCAGAACTCTTTTTCATTGAAGAGGGGGAAAAATTCTTCTACGCAAAATTTGAGGAATGTAATAGAGGATTATCCAAATAGCTTTAATCAAAATGTTATTCGACAACTTTTGTTTATATGATTACAAAATTAAGAACTAAAAGTACAAAGTCTTTTTTTGTAATTATTTTTTCCAAGGATTCATTCTTTATATTAATAAAATTTGCAATCTCATTAATGGCTTCGTATCCATCATATTTAAATGTCAAGGCAATCCCTGTAAGGCTATTGTATACAGCACAAGTCAATGGTTAAACCAAATCTAGTCATTTGCTATATTTATAAATGTAAATAAAATAAAAATATATCTAGACCAGTTACTATAATAAAGTATTTATTACTATTATTGTTATCAGTTATTTGTAGAGCGCCAACAGGTTCCGCAGCACTAGTATAATAGTAATAGGTAAAGTATTTATATATGTTTATCAGACATACGTGTGATTACTAAGTACATTCAATCTAATTTTTTCATTTTAATTAAATAAAAAGAAAATGGATGTAATTTGTGATATCACAAAGAGTGCTAAGGATCATTTTCTTCTGTTATGTGTGATCAGTCCACGGGTCATCATTACTTCTGGGATATAACTCCTCCCCAACAGGAAATGCAAGAGGATTCACCCAGCAGAGCTGCATATAGCTCCTCCCCTCTACGTCAGTCCCAGTCATTCTCTTGCACCCAACGACTAGATAGGATGTGTGAGAGGACTATGGTGATTATACTTAGTTTTTATGACTTCAATCAAAAGTTTGTTATTATACCTGGCATTTTTTAAATATTAGTGCATATTCAAGCCCAGCCCTTCATGTTGCCAAGCAAGTCTGGCCACTTTGTTGACTCCCTCTTCTTAGTCTGCGACTGACTTAACTTCTCCCATCCAGCCACTGATCTGCCCCCCCCCCCCCGCGGCTTTGCAGGAATTTGCGGTGCATGCGCACAAGGCTCATTTAGTGACCTCCCCGGAGGCTCCCTCTGCAGGCTCTTCTTCCCCAACTGATTCCCAACTGATTTGGCCTTGGGACGGCCCACTAGGAAATCTCCCGGTATCCCGGTAGGCTCATTCGGCCCTGATTTTTGTATTTAAAGGGACTCTAAAGTCAGAGCTAAACCTTCATGAAACATGCAATTTCTCCAACATAGGTGTGTCCGGTCCACGGCGTCATCCTTACTTGTGGGATATTCTCTTCCCCAACAGGAAATGGCAAAGAGCCCAGCAAAGCTGGTCACATGATCCCTCCTAGGCTCCGCCTTCCCCAGTCATTCTCTTTGCCGTTGCACAGGCAACATCTCCACGGAGATGGCTAAGAGTTTTTTGGTGTTTAAATGTAGTTTTTATTCTTCAATCAAGAGTTTGTTATTTTAAAATAGTGCTGGTATGTACTATTTACTCTGAAACAGAAAAGAGATGAAGATTTCTGTTTGTAAGAGGAAAATGATTTTAGCAACCGTTACTAAAATCGATGGCTGTTTCCACACAGGACTGTTGAGATGAATTAACTTCAGTTGGGGGAAACAGTGAGCAGACTTTTGCTGCTTGAGGTATGACACATTTCTAACAAGACTTGGTAATGCTGGAAGCTGTCATTTTCCCTATGGGATCCGGTAAGCCATTTTCTTAGTTTTAAATATAAGAATAAAGGGCTTCACAAGGGCTTTAAAGACTGGTAGACATTTTTCTGGGCTAAAACGATTACTTTATAAGCATATTTAATGGTTTATAACTTTGAAGAGTTATTTTAATCTTGGGAATTCTGTTAAAAAAACGGCAGGCACTGTATTGGACACCTTTTTCACTGGGGGCCTTTTCTAGTCATAGGCAGAGCCTCATTTTCGCGCCACTAATGCGCAGTTGTTTTTGAGAAGCAAGGCATGCAGATGCATGTGTGAGGAGCTCAGATCCACTGAAAAAGCTTATTGAAGGCGTCATTTGGTATCGTATTCCCCTCTGGGCTTGGTTGGGTCTCAGCAAAGCAGATACCAGGGACTGTATAGGGGTTAAATGTAAAAACGGCTCTGGTTCCGTTATTTTAAGAGTTAAAGCTTTCAAATTTGGTGTGCAATACTTTTAAGGCTTTAAGACACTGTGGTGAAATTTTGGTGAATTTTGAACAATTCCTTCATACTTTTGCACATATTCAGTAATAAAGTGTGTTCAGTTTAAAATTTAAAGTGACAGTAACGGTTTTATTTTAAAACGTTTTTTGTGCTTTGTTATCAAGTTTATGCCTATTAACATGTCTGAACCATCAGATAGACGATGTTCTGTATGTTCGGAAGCCAAGGTTCCTCTCCATTTAAATATATGTGATGAATGTGACAAACAAAGTAGGGACAATGATGCCACTGATAATAATGTTGCCCAAAATGATTCCTTAAGTGAGGGGAGTAAGCATGGTACTGCATCATCTCCTTCTATGTCTACACCAGTCTTGCCCACTCAGGAGGTCCCTAGTTCATCTAGTGCGCCAATCCTCCTTACTATGGAACAATTAACGGCTGTAATGGATAATTCTATTAAAAACATTTTAGCCAAAATGCCCACTTATCAGCGAAAGCGCGACTGCTCTGTTTTAGATACTGAAGAGCATGAGGACGCTGATGATAATGGTTCTGACATGCCCTTACACCAGTCTGAAGGGGCCAGGGAGGTTTTGTCTGAGGGAGAAATTTCAGATTCAGGAAAAATTTCTCAACAAGCTGAACCTGACGTTATTACATTCAAATTTAAATTGGAACATCTCCGCGCTCTGCTTAAGGAGGTGTTATCTACTCTGGATGATTGTGACAATTTGGTCATTCCAGAGAAATTATGTAAGATGGACAAGTTCCTAGAGGTCCCGGTGCCCCCCGAAGCTTTTCCTATACCCAAGCGGGTGGCGGACATTGTAAATAAAGAATGGGAAAGGCCCGGCATACCTTTTGTCCCTCCCCCTATATTTAAGAAATTATTTCCTATGGTCGACCCCAGGAAGGACTTATGGCAGACAGTCCCCAAGGTCGAGGGGGCGGTTTCTACTCTAAACAAACGCACCACTATCCCTATAGAAGATAGTTGTGCTTTCAAAGATCCTATGGATAAAAAATTAGAGGGTTTGCTTAAAAAGATGTTTGTTCAGCAAGGTTACCTTCTACAACCAATTTCATGCATTGTTCCTGTCACTACAGCAGCGTGTTTCTGGTTCGAAGAACTAGAAAAGTCGCTCAATAAGCTATTGTGGCGCGCAGAGCGCTTTGGCTAAAGTCTTGGTCAGCGGATGTGTCCTCCAAGAACAAATTGCTTAACATCCCTTTCAAGGGGAAAACGCTGTTTGGCCCTGACTTGAAAGAGATTATTTCAGACATCACTGGGGGAAAGGGCCACGCCCTTCCTCAGGATAGGTCTTTTAAGGCTAAAAATAAAACAAATTTTCGTCCCTTTCGCAGAAACGGACCAGCCTCAAATTCTACATCCTCTAAGCAAGAGGGTAATTCTTCTCAAACCAAGCCAGCCTGGAGACCGATGCAAGGCTGGAACAAAGGTAAGCAGGCCAAGAAGCCTGCTACCGCTACTAAGACAGCATGAGATGCTGGCCCCCGATCCGGGACCAGATCTGGTGGGGGGCAGACTCTCTCTCTTCGCTCAGGTTTGGGCAAGAGATGTTCAGGATCCTTGGGCGCTAGAAATAGTTTCTCAAGGTTATCTCCTGGAATTCAAGGAACTACCCCCAAGGGGAAGGTTCCACAGGTCTCAATTGTCTTCAGACCAAATAAAAAGACAGGCATTCTTACATTGTGTAGAAGACCTGTTAAAAATGGGAGTGATTCATCCTGTTCCATTAGGAGAACAAGGGATGGGGTTTTACTCCAATCTGTTCATAGTTCCCAAAAAAGAGGGAACATTCAGGCCAATTTTGGATCTCAAGATCCTAAACAAATTTCTCAGGGTTCCATCGTTCAAAATGGAAACCATTCGGACAATTCTTCCTACCATCCAGGAAGGTCAATTCATGACCACGGTGGATTTAAAGGATGCGTATCTACATATTCCTATCCACAAGGAACATCATCGGTTCCTAAGGTTCGCCTTTCTGGACAAGCATTACCAGTTTGTGGCACTTCCATTCGGATTAGCCACTGCTCCAAGAATTTTCACAAAGGTACTAGGGTCCCTTCTAGCGGTGCTAAGGCCAAGGGGCATTGCAGTAGTACCTTACTTGGACGACATACTGATTCAAGCGTCGTCTCTGCCACAAGCAAAGGCTCATACGGACATTGTCCTAGCCTTTCTCAGATCTCACGGGTGGAAAGTGAACGTAGAAAAAAGTTCTCTATTCCCGTCAACAAGAGTTCCCTTCTTGGGAACAATAATAGACTCCTTAGAAATGAAGATTTTTCTGACAGAGGCCAGAAAATCAAAACTTCTAAGCTCTTGTCAAGTACTTCATTCTGTTCTTCTTCCTTCCATAGCGCAGTGCATGGAAGTAATAGGTTTGATGGTTGCGGCAATGGACATAGTTCCTTTTGCGCGAATTCATCTAAGACCATTACAACTGTGCATGCTCAGACAGTGGAATGGGGATTATACAGACTTGTCCCCGACGATCCAAGTAGATCAGAGGACCAGAGATTCACTCCGTTGGTGGCTGACCCTGGACAACCTGTCTCAAGGGATGAGCTTCCGCAGACCAGAGTGGGTCATTGTCACGACCGACGCCTGTCTGGTGGGCTGGGGCGCGGTCTGGAAACCCCTGAAAGCTCAGGGTCTATGGTCTCGGGAAGAATCTCTTCTCCCGATAAACATTCTGGAACTGAGAGCGATATTCAATGCTCTCAAGGCTTGGCCTCAACTAGCAAAGGCCAAATTCATAAGGTTTCAATCAGACAACATGACGACTGTTGCATATATCAACCATCAGGGGGGAACAAGGAGTTCCCTGGCGATGGAAGAAGTGACCAAAGTAATTCAATGGGCGGAGATTCACTCCTGCCACTTGTCTGCAATCCACATCCCAGGAGTGGAAAATTGGGAAGCGGATTTTCTGAGTCGTCAGACATTTCATCCGGGGGAGTGGGAACTCCATCCGGAAATCTTTGCCCACATAACTCAATTATGGGGCATTCCAGACATGGATCTGATGGTGTCTCGTCAGAACTTCAAGGTTCCTTGCTACGGGTCCAGATCCAGGGATCCCAAGGCGACTCTAGTAGATGCACTAGTAGCGCCCTGGACCTTCAACCTAGCTTATGTATTCCCACCGTTTCCTCTCATTCCCAGGCTGGTAGCCAGGATCAATCAGGAGAGGGCTTCGGTGATCTTGACAGCTCCTGCGTGGCCACGCAGAACTTGGTATGCAGACCTGGTGAATATGTCATCGGCTCCACCATGGAAGCTACCTTTGAGACGGGACCTTCTTGTTCAAGGTCCGTTCGAACATCCGAATCTGGCCTCACTCCAACTGACTGCTTGGAGATTGAACGCTTGATTTTATCAAAGCGTGGGTTCTCAGATTCTGTCATTGATACTCTTATTCAGGCTAGAAAGCCTGTAACTAGAAAAATTTACCATAAAGTATGGAAAAAATATATCTGTTGGTGCGAATCGAAAGGATTCCCATGGAACAAGATAAAAATTCCTAAGATTCTATCCTTTCTACAAGAGGGTTTGGAGAGAGGATTATCTGCAAGTTCTTTGAAGGGACAGATTTCTGCTTTATCTGTTTTACTTCACAAAAAGCTGGCGGCTGTGCCAGATGTTCAAGCTTTTGTTCAGGCTCTGGTTAGAATCAAGCCTGTTTACAAACCTTTGACTCCTCCTTGGAGTCTCAATTTAGTTCTTTCAGTTCTTCAAGGGGTTCCGTTTGAACCCTTACATTCCGTAGATATTAAGTTATTATCTTGGAAAGTTTTGTTTTTGGTTGCAATTTCTTCTGCTAGAAGAGTTTCAGAGTTATCTGCTCTGCAGTGTTCTCCTCCTTATCTGGTGTTCCATGCAGATAAGGTGGTTTTGCGTACTAAACCTGGTTTTCTTCCGAAAGTTGTTTCTAACAAAAATATTAACCAGGAGATAGTTGTGCCTTCTTTGTGTCCGAATCCAGTTTCAAAGAAGGAACGTTTGTTGCACAATTTGGATGTAGTTCGTGCTCTAAAATTCTATTTAGAGGCTACAAAGGATTTCAGACAAACATCTTCCTTGTTTGTTGTTTATTCTGGTAAAAGGAGAGGTCAAAAAGCAACTTCTACCTCTCTCTCTTTTTGGCTTAAAAGCATCATCCGATTGGCTTATGAGACTGCCGGACGGCAGCCTCCTGAAAGAATCACAGCTCATTCCACTAGGGCTGTGGCTTCCACATGGGCCTTCAAGAACGAGGCTTCTGTTGATCAGATATGTAAGGCAGCGACTTGGTCTTCACTGCACACTTTTACCAAATTTTACAAATTTGATACTTTTGCTTCTTCTGAGGCTATTTTTGGGAGAAAGGTTTTGCAAGCCGTGGTGCCTTCCATCTAGGTGACCTGATTTGCTCCCTTCCATCATCCGTGTCCTAAAGCTTTGGTATTGGTTCCCACAAGTAAGGATGACGCCGTGGACCGGACACACCTATGTTGGAGAAAACAGAATTTATGTTTACCTGATAAATTACTTTCTCCAACGGTGTGTCCGGTCCACGGCCCGCCCTGGTTTTTTAATCAGGTCTGATGAATTATTTTCTCTAACTACAGTCACCACGGTATCATATGATTTCTCCTATGCATATTCCTCCTTTACGTCGGTCGAATGACTGGGGAAGGCGGAGCCTAGGAGGGATCATGTGACCAGCTTTGCTGGGCTCTTTGCCATTTCCTGTTGGGGAAGAGAATATCCCACAAGTAAGGATGACGCCGTGGACCGGACACACCGTTGGAGAAAGTAATTTATCAGGTAAGCATAAATTCTGTTTTTACCCAGCATTCCATTTTACTTCTATTATCTTATTTGCTTTGTTGTCTTTGAATCCTTTGTTTGAAAATCATACCTAGGTAGGCTCAGGAGCAGAAATGCAAGCTTGCTGGTGATTGGTGACTTCACCTATATACAACTTGTCATGAGCTTATTTGATGTGTTCAGCTAGCTCCCAGTAGTGTGTTGCTGATCTTTTAACAAAGAATATGAAGAGAATGAAGCAAAATGGATAACAGAAGAAATTGGATCGTTATTTTTTTTTAATTGTATGCTCTGAATCATAAAAGAACATTTTTGTGTTTCATGTTCCTTTTAAAAACATATGCTTTCAGGACTAATATTTTGATTACAATTGATTTGTTTGTAAGTTGATAATTTATTTGGATGTTATGTTTTTTTTTAATCAGTATTAGTATTACAGTATTATTTTTGATACAGTCACGCAATTGAGTTCTTTAAAATGTTTAAACGGATACAGTACTTATGGATTGAAACCTTTTAACGTGTGCTTATGTGTAATTCTATGTATATTCTGGCATTTTGTTTGTGGTAAGCCCCTTCTTTGGCCTGGAGTTTTAAAATAAATATTTAGAATATATACAGATTTGATTCCATATGTCTTACAGGTATGTACAGAGCTTCCAGGAAATCGTTGATTTTAAAGATAAGAATGCAGAGGACTCAGACACTACCAGGACGTAAGTATAGTGAGGGTTTAATTAGTACTCTTTTCAAATAAACAGATCACCCAATGGCTCATTAACAGTGACAATGCACCTATATGTAGGAAAACCACCAAGAGAATTAGTCAGTATCAGGCCAGTGCTGGAAAACAACAGGGAAAGTTACATTTTTGTACAACGCAACATGGACGTCATTTATGCAACCAGAAGTGAAGTTCCAGGTGAGAAATGAAGGTTTCTTGATGTTCGGCAGAACCTTGAGAACAGCAGCTTTACTACAGACCTGCAGAGTTTTCAAAATCAAGTGTGTGGCCAAACATGTGAAATACAACCTCCTGCTATTGAGAATGAAGCAAATTGCAACAGTAGCATATATACCTGGGGGACATCTGTTACAATTTCCCAGGTGTGTGTTTTGTTGCAGGAAGCCTAATATCCGGGACAGATAATCAAAAACTTTGCAAGACCATATCCTCTAAAAACATCCTCACCTGAACATGAGAGAAACATCTCTAGTTCTTTGCTGGATAACTTCACTGAACCTCCAATGTAGTCTCCTTGTTATGTTTTGTAAGTACACTGGAGCAGGTGTAGGAGAAGAACTGATGGGTTAATGATCCACAGGAGAAGCTGTAATGAGGAGCAAAAGAATGGCTGGGGAAGTGTCTAGATCATTTCATTGATTTTTTTTTTTGCTTCTTAAATCATTTAAGTATCAGTAAATACTGTAGATTTGCATGACAAAAAGATAATGTAATAGCACCTAGTCTGAACTTCAAATGAGCAGTAGTTTTTTTTTTTTCCTGACAAGCTCCTCCTGTATCATGTGACAGCCATCAGCCAATCACAAATGCATATACGTATATATTCTGTGAATTCCTACACATGCTCAGTAGTAGTCAAAAAGTGTAAATATAAAAATACTTCACATTTTGTTAATGGAAGTAAAATGGGAAAGTTGTTTAATTGCATTCTTTATCTGAATCATGGAACTTTTATTTTTGACTTAAATGTCCCTTTTGATTATTTTTAGATAAACCTGTATACCTTTTATGCATGACCACAGTACATCCCCCCCCCACCCACATATTATTTTTTGAGAAGATTTCTCGAAAGTAACCTTTTCCCTTCCATATTCACGTTTTATAGGCTAATCACTAAAATATTTGTTAGAGGGAGCTTGCCATGTGTACTGTATAAATTTGCCAGAAACTGCAACCAAGGGATGAAACACCCCTACTCTACTTAACCCCTACACTGCCACAAGCCCACAGCAGACACCCCCTAACCTGTTAACCCCTACTCCACTTAACCCCCTAAGTTACAAAAAATTACAAAATACTAACATTACAAAAAACAAACCACATTAATAAAAATAAACCCCCCAGGTATGCCTAAATTAAAATTATAAATCTCAAAATAAATAAATTTATACTACTACTAAAACCTACTCTAACAAGTGCCCTGATAAGTGATTTAGTTTGTTTTAAAAAAAAAAAAAAAATCCCTATCCTAAATTAAAGTTGCTCTGATAAGGGCATTTGGTAAGGCATTGCCCAGACAAAAAAAAAAAACCTATTCAAATTAATTTCAATGGATGCGGAAAAAGTGTTCGATAGACTTATTTGAAAAATATTATCACACACTTAAAAAAAAAAAATTAGATTCGACCATAAAAGGATTTCCTGTGTTTCCCATCTATATTCTGTTCCCACAGCTAGGGTAAGAGTTAATGGTTCCTTGTCAGACCCCTTAAATATAAATAATGGTACACGTCAGGGGTGCCCATTATCCCCAATACTATTTATTCTCACTATGGAAGTGCTAGTGTTGTGCATTAGATTGAATAATCACATCTCCGGTATCCAAATTAGATAAAAACAAATATAAACTTATGATGAATGCAGACAGTGTGCTGTGTCTCTTGCCTCTCCACAAACATCCCTTCCACACCTAATGACAGAAATCAACTCTTTTGATTCTTGTATTTTTCCATGAATGCACAAAAATCAGAAATGCTCAATATCTCTATGGCCACTTCTGACTTTCTCTCCCTCAGTAAAAAATTTCACTACAAACTACAACATCGTTCTCTTAGGAATAGAATTATTCACAAATCATTGTACACTATTTGAACTAAAGTGTCAGAAATTACTATCCCATACCCAAACCACCCTAAAAGAGTGGTCATTCAAAACTATATCCTATGTCAAGATGACAATTCTTCCCAAATTCTATTTATGTTCCAAGCCATGCCCATCTCCCTATCACCCAAATATATTCACAAACTACAAGCCTGCATTAACACATATATTTGGGGGTCTGCAAAGCTGAGGATTTAAAGTAAAACACTATATAAAAGTCTTGATGAGAGCGGACTAGGATCACCCAATATTCTCTCATATTATAAAGCTTTTACATTACATAGAGTTATAGACTGGCACACCTGCTCCAAATCAAAAGCATGGGTTGTTATGGACTCAAATATATTGCACACTCCACATGTGGGAGCCTTTGATTCATCACCATGGACAATGCAGTAAAAAGGCTGTTACTTTGTTTTCAAAACGTTAAGACTTGGCTGATATGTTATTTTATAGCTACACAACAGACATGAGGTGTTTAGTGTCCCTTTATCTCTGAAAAATTTTATTTCTCTTGTTAAGTGTATCCAGTCCACGGATCATCCATTACTTGTGGGATATTCTCCTTCCCAACAGGAAGTTGCAAGAGGATCACCCACAGCAGAGCTGCTATATAGCTCCTCCCCTCACTGCCATATCCAGTCATTCTCTTGCAACTCTCAACAAAGATGGACGTAGTAAGAGGAGAGTGGTGTATTATAGTTAGGTTTTTAACTTCAATCAAAAGTTTGTTATTTTTAAATGGTACCGGAGTGTACTGTTTCATCTCAGGCAGCATTAGAAGAAGAATCTGCCTGTGATTTCTATGATCTTAGCAGAAGTAACTACGATCCACTGCCGTTCTCACATATTCTGAGGCGTGAGGTAACTTCAGAGGGGGAATGGCGTGCAGGTTTTCCTGCAATAAGGTATGTGCAGTTAATATATTTCTAGGGATGGAATTTGCTAGAAAAATGCTGCTGATACCGGATTAATGTAAGTTAAGCCTTAAATGCAGTGATAGCGACTGGTATCAGGCTTATTAACAGAGATACATACTCTTATAAAAGTGTAATATAAAACGTTTGCTGGCATGTTAATCGTTTTTATATATGTTTGGTGACAAAACTTATTGGGGCCTAGTTTTTTTCCACATGGCTGGCTTGATTTTTGCCTAGAAACAGTTTCCTGAAGCTTTCCACTGTTGCAATATGAGTGGGAAGGGCCTATTTTAGTGCTTTCCTGTGCAGATAAAAATACTGACAGAGACATTCAGCTTCCCTCTGCATGATACAGGACATCTCTGAAGGGCTCAAAAGGCTTCAAAGTCGTGTTTGAGGAGGGTAACAATCACAGTAGACTGTGGCAGTTGTTGTGACTGTGTTTAAAAAACGTTTTTTGTCATTTATTATTCTGTTTTTGTTATTAAGGGGTTAATCATCCATTTGCAAGTGGGTGCAATGCTCTGCTGACTTGTTACATACACTGTAAAAATTTTGTTAGTGTAACTGCCTTTTTTCACTGTTATTTCAAATTTTGTCAATTTGTTTCTCTTAAAGGCACAGTAATGTTTTTTTATATTGCTTGTTAACTTGCTTTAAAGTGTTTTCCAAGCTTGCTAGTCTCATTGCTAGTCTGTACAAACATGTCTGAAACAGAGGATACTTGTTCATTATGTTTAAAAGCCATGGTGGAGCACCATAGGAGAATGTGTACTAAATGTATTGATTTCACCTTAAACAGTAAAGATCAGTCTTTATCTATAAAAGAATTGTCACCAGAGGGGTCTGTCGAGGGGGAAGTTATGCCGACTAACTCTCCCCACGTGTCGGACCCTTCGCCTCCCGCTCAAGGGACGCACGCTAATATGGCGCCAAGTACATCAGGGACGCCCATAGCGATTACTTTGCAGGACATGGCTGCAATCATGAATAATACCCTGTCAGAGGTATTATCCAGATTGCCTGAATTGAGAGGCAAGCACGATAGCTCTGGGGTTAGACGAGATACAGAGCGCGTAGATGCTGTAAGAGCCATGTCTGATACTGCGTCACAATATGCAGAACCTGAGGACGGAGAGCTTCAGTCTGTGGGTGACATCTCTGAATCAGGGAGACCTGATTCAGAGATTTCTAATTTTAAATTTAAGCTTGCGAACCTCCGTGTATTGGTTGGGGAGGTATTAGCTGCTCTGAATGACTGTGACACAATTGCAGTGCCAGAGAAATTGTGTAGGCTGGATAAATACTATGCAGTGCCGGTGAGTACTGATGTTTTTCCAATACCTAAAAGGCTTACAGAAATTATTAGTAAGGAGTGGGATAGGCCCGGTGTGCCCTTTTCCCCACCTCCTATATTTAGAAAAATGTTTCCAATAGATGCCACTACACGGGACTTATGGCAGACTGTCCCTAAGGTGGAGGGAGCAGTTTCTACTTTAGCAAAGCGTACCACTATCCCGGTTGAGGACAGTTGTGCTTTTTCAGATCCAATGGATAAAAAATTAGAGGGTTACCTTAAGAAAATATTTATTCAACAAGGTTTTATTTTACAGCCCCTTGCATGCATTGCGCCTGTCACTGCTGCGGCGGCATTCTGGTTTGAGGCCCTGGAAGAGGCCATCCATACAGCTCCATTGACTGAAATTGTTGACAAGCTTAGAACTCTTAAGCTAGCTAACTCATTTGTTTCTGATGCCATTGTTCATTTGACTAAACTAACGGCTAAGAATTCCGGATTCGCCATCCAGGCGCGTAGGGCGCTATGGCTCAAATCCTGGTCAGCTGATGTGACTTCAAAGTCTAAATTACTCAACATTCCTTTCAAGGGGCAGACCTTATTCGGGCCTGGTTTGAAAGAAATTATTGCTGACATTACTGGAGGTAAGGGTCATACCCTTCCTCAGGACAGGGCCAAATCAAAGGCCAAACAGTCTAATTTTCGTGCCTTTCGAAATTTCAAGGCAGGTGCAGCATCAACTTCCTCTGCGTAGGCAAGAGATGTTCAGGATCCCTGGGCGTTGGAGATCATATCTCAGGGATATCTTCTGGACTTCAAAGCTTCTCCTCCACAAGGGAGATTTCACCTTTCAAGATTATCTGCAAACCAGATAAAGAAAGAGGCATTCCTAAGCTGCGTACAAGATCTCCTTGTAATGGGATTGATCCATCCAGTTCCGCGGACGGAACAAGGACAGGGGTTTTATTCAAATCTGTTTGTGGTTCCCAAAAAAGAGGGAACCTTCAGACCAATTTTGGATTTAAAGATCCTAAACAAATTCCTCAGAGTTCCGTCATTCAAGATGGAAACTATTCGAACCATTTTACCCATGATCCAAGAGGGTCAGTACATGACCACAGTGGACTTAAAGGATGCCTACCTTCACATTCGGATTCACAAGAATCATCATCAGTTCCTGAGGTTTGCCTTTCTAGACAGGCATTACCAATTTGTAGCTCTTCCATTCGGGTTGGCTACAGCCCCAAGAATTTTTACAAAGGTTCTGGGCTCACTTCTGGCGATCCTAAGACCGTGAGGCATAGTGGTGGCTCCTTACCTGGACGATATCCTGATACAGGCGTCAAGCTTTCAAATTGCCAAATCTCATACAGAGATAGTTCTGGCATTCCTGAGGTCGCATGGGTGGAAAGTGAACGAAGAAAAGAGTTCTCTATCTCCTCTCACGAGGGTTTCCTTCCTAGGGACTCTGTAGAAATGAAAATTTACCTGACGGAGTCCAGGTTATCAAAACTTCTAAATGCTTGCCGTGTTCTTCACTCCATTCCGCGCCCCACGGTGGCTCAGTGCATGGAAGTAATCGGCTTAATGGTAGCGGCGATGGACATAGTGCCATTCGCGCGCCTGCATCTCAGACCGCTGCAATTATGCATGCTCAGTCAGTGGAATGGGGATTACACAGATTTGTCCCCTCTACTAAATCTGGATCAGGAAACCAGAGATTCTCTTCCCTGGTGGTTATCTCGGGCCCATCTGTCCAAGGGTATGACCTTTCGCAGACCAGATTGGACAATTGTAACAACAGATGCCAGCCTTCTAGGTTGGGGTGCAGTCTGGAACTCCCTGAAGGCTCAGGGTTCATGGACTCAGGAGGAGAAGCTCCTCCCAATAAATATTCTGGAGTTAAGAGCTATATTCAATGCTCTTCTGGCTTGGCCTCAGCTAGCAACACCGAGGTTCATCAGATTTCAGTCGGACAACATCACGACTGAGGCTTGCATCAACCATCAAGGGGGAACCAGGAGTTCCCTAGCGATGTCAGAAGTCTCTAAGATAATTCGCTGGGCAGAGACTCACTCTTGCCACCTGTCAGCGATCCATATCCCAGGAGTAGAGAACTGGGAGGCGGATTTTCTAAGTCGTCAGACTTTTCATCCGGGGGAATGGGAACTCCATCCGGAGGTGTTTGCTCAATTGGTTCTCCGTTGGGGCAAACCAGAATTGGATCTCATGGCGTCTCGACAGAACGCCAAGCTTCCTTGTTACGGATCCAGGTCCAGAGACCCAGAAGCGGCACTGATAGATGCTCTAGCAGCGCCTTGGTTCTTCAACCTGGCTTATGTGTTTCCACCGTTTCCTCTGCTCCCTCGTCTGATTGCCAAAATCAAACAGGAAAGAGCTTCGGTGATATTGATAGCGCCTGCGTGGCCACGAAGGACCTGGTATACAGACCTAGTGGACATGTCATCCTTTCCACCATGGACTCTGCCTCTGAGACAAGACCTTCTAATACAAGGTCCTTTCAATCATCCGAATCTACTTTCTCTAAGACTGACTGCATGGAGATTGAACGCTTGATCCTATCAAAGCATGGCTTCTCCGAGTCAGTAATTGATACCTTAATACAGGCACGAAAGCCTGTCACCAGGAAAATTTACCACAAGATATGGCGTAAATATCTTCATTGGTGTGAATCCAAGAATTACTCATGGAGTAGGGTTAGGATTTCTAGGATATTGTCCTTCCTCCAAGAGGGTTTGGACAAAGGATTATCAGCTAGTTCTTTAAAGGGACAGATTTCTGCTCTGTCTATTCTTTTACACAAGCGTCTGGCAGAAGTTCCAGACGTTCAGGTATTTTGTCAGGCTTTAGTTAGAATTAAGCCTGTGTTTAAACCTGTTGCTCCTCCATGGAGCTTAAACTTGGTTCTTAAAGTTCTTCAAGGGGTTCCGTTTGAACCGCTTCATTCTATTGATATCAAACTTCTTTCATGGAAAGTTCTTTTTCTGATGGCTATTTCCTCGGCTCGAAGAGTCTGAGTTATCTGCCTTACATTGTGATTCTCCTTATCTGATCTTTCATTCAGATAAAGTTGTTCTGCGTACAAAACCTGGGTTTTTACCTAAGGTGATTTCTAACAAGAATATCAATCAAGAGATTGTTGTTCCATCATTATGTCCTAATCCTTCTTCAAAGAAGGAACGTCTTTTGCATAATCTAGACGTAGTCTGTGCCTTGAAGTTTTACTTACAGGCTACTAAATATTTTCGCCAAACATCTAACCTGTTTGTTGTTTACTCTGGACAGAGGAGAGGTCAGAAGGCCTCGGCAACCTCTCTTTCTTTTTGGCTTCGGAGTATAATCTGTTTAGCCTATGAGACTGCTGGACAGCAGCCTCCTGAAAGGATTACAGCTCATTCTACTAGAGCTGTGGCTTCCACCTGGGCCTTTAAAAATGAGGCCTCTGTTGAACAGATTTGCAAGGCTGCAACTTGGTCTTCCCTTCATACTTTTTCCAAATTTTACAAATTTGATACTTTTGCTTCTTCGGAGGCTGTTTTTGGCAGAAAGGTTCTACAGGCAGTGGTTCCTGCCTTGTCCCTCCCATCATCCGTGTACTTTAGCTTTGGTATTGGTATCCCACAAGTAATGGATGATCTGTGGACTGGATACACTTAACAAGAGAAAACATAATTTATGTTTATCTGATAAATTTATTTCTCTTGTAGTGTATCCAGTCCACGGCCCGCCCTGTCCTTTTCAGGCAGGTCTAAATTTTAATTAAACTACAGTCACCACTGCACCCTATGGTTTCTCCTTTTCTCGGCTTGTTTCGGTCGAATGACTGGATATGACAGTGAGGGGAGGAGCTATATAGCAGCTCTGCTGTGGGTGATCCTCTTGCAACTTCCTGTTGGGAAGGAGAATATCCCACAAGTAATGGATGATCCGTGGACTGGATACACTACAAGAGAAATAAATTTATCAGGTAAGCATAAATTATGTTTTTTAGTACTCAAAAATTGGATGTAGGGGGCATGTCTGGGCTAAGGCTGAAGATGGCCACAAAACTGTGAGCTCTGGCAGACTAAATTACATACCGCCATGTAATCGAAATAAATTGAGATACAAAGAGTTTGTATAGAAGCGCCTCAGGCTAAGGTAAACAACAGGTTAATATTCCAACAACACCACTAATTTCCTATAGGTGTGTCAAAGTATAATTCCACCAAAAAAGTTTTGGAAAATTGAACAGTATTTAATTCACATATAGAAAAACATTACGAAAAAACTTTAAAATATAGAGCCATTAAAAAACCTTATAAAACTTTAAAAAAGGATAAGCCCCAAAGATCAAGGCTTATATAAAATCATCACACTGAATACATTCAATTTATTCAGTAACATTTTCTTGTTCATCCCATAGGCCGGATCGCTGAAGAGTTTTTTGGCGGCCTCCACTGGGGAAATTTTTCAGCACCCCCTGGGAAACTGGGTATGTGGAGATATCTTCCAACTCTCCTTCTCTCTATAAAATACACTAACAATGGAGGCAGATTATATGAGCATACAAAGCATCATGATCGATTTTGAGTTGCGGATGTCTAACAGATTCAACCGCCTTTTGTGCTTCATGAAACGCACACTTAAAGGTGACAGTCCATAAACCTGAAGCAGTTCTTGTTGCTGAGCCCATTACCCAAAGATGGGGCATGCAATCTCTCCCGACCCGCTTTCCTGAGGATGGAAACCCTACCCATCCATCCGTGGCTGAGTGTGAAAATTCCTGGCTGCTTACCTTGATACCCGATCAGAGGGATGAAGCCAGCCTTTTGAGAGGAAGTGCCGACGGTCTTCATGTTCGGCAGGAGAGCCCTGCAGTTGAGGCGACGGAGCAGCTGGGCACTGAGCCTGGCGACTGTCCTGAAGAGGCCTTCATATAACGAGGGGGCGGTCTGGGCCCTTATGTGGAAGCCATCTCCATGAAGCACTGGAGCCCACCTGAAAAGCCACATGACCAGTTTGACTTGCCAGATCAAAACGGAACTCCGGCGATTCCTCACAGTCCGAGGCTAAAGGTAGAAGCGCTATTGGACTGTTTCACTGTTCTTGCTCCATTTTCAGTTCTACCATGCACTACCGAACTGGAGGCCTACATGACCTGGGAATTCTTGGGAGCGGCGATAGTGTCTGACTCTCTTTGCAGAGAGAGAGCCTACGGTCATAATAAGATCGGTGTGGGATAGACTGGGATGAGAGCTTCATTACTCATACATTCCCTTTCACCAACTCTAGCATATGATGATCGGCAGATCTGAAACTTACCTACACTTAATAGTGTATTCCTTTATGAGAGCAGCTGCTGAGAAACGGTGGCAAACTTTTCTACATCACCATACCGTGACTGTGTGCAATAATATTTAAACCCATGATAATATGGTTAATAATGTAGATTCAAGATTAGCGTATTAGAGTGCTTTATAAAGTGTTATTAGAAACTGAAATATTCATGTAGTTAGGTGGTGCCATACCTATCATGATTAGGGGGAGATCTGCAGATCGCCTACTCTGGCATGTCACTATTAACTAGCAATAATTTGAATATCTTCCTGCACTAACACACCATATAGTTTCTTCTAAACTGTAACTTCTACTCCTTTTGCTCAATCGCTCCTATATCATACACTTTTACACAATAGCTATAGGGTTCCAATATACCGTGCTCAACTTCAGGATGGGTTAACTATATTTTTAAATGGGGGCGACCCTTATTAGACTGGAACGTTGATGTATGTCTCTAGTACTGGCTAGCTAGATTCAGTCTAACATGTGCTTGGTAATAACCTTTATAGAATCTACATCTCTCAAAGTCACCCCTTGTGAATCTGCATTAATTTATTGAACCTATTCTCTAATATTAAGCAGATCTTCCAGCCCACTTTATTGTTCATCTTTCTCTAAGCTAACTCCTTCCGCATAATGTGCAGTTCTAGAACTGTTCTTATGCTCCCAACACCATAGAATTTGATGATGGGTCTACCTGGTTGTCTGTCGTTTGGCAGTGATTTCTAATCTTATACAAATGGTGGAATGTCGGCGGCCGAGATAGCACACTATGAAATGGGGATGAGTCAGTTTATAGTATTTCCACTACTAGTATTGTTGGTACTGTTTTTAGTTATGCAATATTTACTGTGCAATTAGAACATAATATACACTTACCTTTCAAAACCAATAGACCTTAAATGCCTCACCTCAGACGATCCAGGGCAATGGTTTCTGGGTCTACTTAACCCTTTATTACCCTATGCTCAGTGTTAATAGCCCTCCTATAATTTAGATTCCGGTATTGTTTAGATGTATTCCCGTAGACCGAAAATGTCTAAGACCTTTACATACTGTTTGTTATATAATAGTGAGCAATGTTTACCATAGGCAAATATTAGTGTATTTTATTCCCATTAAATGGCATTCTAGAGATCCAAAGGAGCTTATTTAACTATACTGAGTTACAGTTTCTATGTTTTTCATATTGTGAAGATTTGTTAGCTTTAGCAATATTAACAGCTTCTCTATATGAACCTAGTCTATACTAGTTCTCTCGCCCTCCTTTAAATTTTCTGGACCCACTTGTGGTCCTGGCAGACATTAGAGATGTGAATGTTCAGTACAGGTCCGAAAGTGGCCTGTTTTACTCAAAAATCCTCAGCTTAGTATGGTGAGTTCATTGGGGTCCAAGAATGGCCTCTTCTGCTTCTGAGGAGAAAAAAAAAAGAGGGTGGTTTTTGGGTTTGCTCCCCAAATATTCAGTGTTTGAATTATTTCCTAGTTTTTCAATTGAATGTGATTGTCATAGCAAATGTTATTTAAGTTTATTGAAGCATCTATGTTCTGCTTTTTTTCTTTTGGCTTATGGTCTATGTATTTCTAAATGAGCAAACTGGATTTCATGTGAATTCTTAACCCTCAGTAAAAATTAATAAAACAAAAAATTGGAAGTAAATACTGCCGTCTTCACAAGCCTAACACTGCTACTTACAGTATATATCTCTGACTTTAGCAGAGTTGACAAGATACCGCAAAACAATACCAGCCTTGTCTACTCCAGTAATAGGTGCAGATAAGGCAAGTGGTGGCCGGAGTTTGGTCATTGAGAAACCATAGTAGAAAACATTCACACTTGGCTGGTGTGTTTTATGTATTGTAAGACACTGGTTTTATGCCCCTCTAAGTATAAGCTGTGCTCATGTAGATCCTGTAGTACCAGTAGAATTCTTTTTATTTTTTATTAATTCCTCATTTGCATACATATTTTTCTTTAGTTGAAGGTCCCTTTAGGATTAATTGCAGAAATGTTCTTGAGTACAGTTATAACAATTGTTTTCCATTGTCCTCTAACTCTGTTTCCACCTCTCCAAGCTGCCTGATTAGTATTTTATTGTTGCTTTTTCTTTACTACAAGATTTACAGATACGGTAATAACCATCAGGAATCGGCATAATGATGTTATCCCAACAATGGCTCAGGGAGTTGTTGAATATAAAGACAGCTTTGGTATAGATCCAGTAACTTCTCAAAATGTGCAGTATTTCTTAGATCGCTTCTTTATGAGCCGTATTTCAATTAGGATGCTGCTGAATCAGCACAGTAAGTATAACCTTTTAATTATTATTTAAAAACGACTTTTTATGATGTGTAAGAAGTGAATACTATAAACTGTCATTAAGTCTATTAATGCCTTATTCAGTGCATGTTTTGTAAAAAAAATTTCTTTATAATGTTGGTGAGAGTCCATAACCTTGCTCTTGGGATTTCATCACCTGGCTACCAGGAGGAGACAAAAACACCCCACACCAGAACTTTCAAATATTCCTCCTACTTCCCTCTCTCTCCCAGTAGTTCTTTGTCAGAATGCTCTAAAGATTTGAAGAAGATTCGTTAAAATTTGTGTTTGGTAATGCTTCTCTTGGGAGTTATCAAAGGCAAGGCACGTGTGTCACTGGGAAGTTCCTAAGCCTCCTCTTGTTGGCCAGGTAAATGTACACCCTGCATAGTCCTTGCAGGGTACTTTGGAACTTAGTACCATAGGCCACTGACACTCTTCTGGTACTTGGCCACTGTATAGTTCAGTGCCCCATTGTTTTGTATTATGTTGAGCAGCGGTTTGTGCACATAAGTGGCAAATAGGGTGGTTAATCCATAACCCATAGCTTCTTAGGGATGGCAGGAGGCTTGATGTCCTCTACACTTGGGCTCACATTTTCTTTACAACTTTTTTAGGTGTACAGCTCTTTAAGGGTTTGGCCGGAAATGCGGCTTTTACTTCTCTCAGCGCCATGGTGACAGAAATAGCTACAGAAACACTGAGGCAGCAGTGGTTGGCATGAGAACGACGGGAGGCTTGCATCTCCACTTTTCTGTGGCTAGGGAAGAGTTAATTATTTTCGCGCCACAAGAAAGCATTTTGGCGTGCTTTTTGCCTCCCTTCAATATTGGCACAGCTACACGCAGGACACTTCAGCCTATTCTCCTCGTGCTGCAGGGATCCTGCAGCAAGAGGGGTCTAATTGTTCTTTTCCGCATAGTAGTGGCTCAACTTAAACAGGAGAGGGTGTTAGCATCGTGGCCACGCAGGACCTGGCATGCAGACCTGGTTCGGTGGTCCAGTGCTCCACCATGGTGTCTTCTTCAGCAACAAGACCGTCTAGTACAGAGTCCGTTCTCAGCTTAACTGGGATTGAATGTTTGATTCTTTTCATGAGTGGCTTCTCTAATTCTGTAATTCTGACTTTGATACAAACCTGTGATGAGAAGGATTTATCATAAGTTGTGGAAAGTTGACCTTTTCTTGTTGTTCTAATAGTGGTTATCCCTGGCATTCTGTGATAATTCCCCGTATTTTTCAGTTTCTGCAGAAAGGCTTAGATAAGGGTTTATCTGCTAGATTTCTGTACTCTACAGGAAGCTAGCTCATCTTTCTGATATTCAATCTTTTGTTCAGGCTCTGGTCAAAATCAGACCTGTTATTAATCCAGCTTCTCCTCCATGGAGCGTCAAGTTTTTATACTCAGGATAGCGCAAGGGTCAGAAGGCTCGTCGGTATCCTTGTCGTTCTAGTTGAGGAGTATAATACACATGGTTACTTGGAGGCAGGTCAGTGGCCACCTGCCAAATTACTGCTCATTCCACTCGTTCCGTTTCTACCTCTTGGTCTTTCAGGCATGAGGCTTCTATAGAACAGGTTGTAGGGCTGCAACTTGGTCTTCTTTATACACATTCATAAAGCTGTACCGTTTCAATGTTTTTGCCTTGGCGGAGGCTCCATTTGGTAGGAAGGTCCTTCAGGCTGTGGTGTTAAGTAAATAGGTGCCTGCCCCTTTCTTTTTGTTTCACCCCAAAAAAATTATGGAATTCAAAGCTTGGGTATTGGTTACGAAGAGTAAAGTCATCCCCCCTCTCACCACCATTAGAAAGAAAACACAATGTATTCTTACCTGATAAATTATTTTCTTTCTTGGTAGTGAGTCTATGAACCCACCGATTGTTTAGTAAGTGGTGGCAGTCTAGTATTGCACCTCTTTGCCCACTAATCTCTTGTTTTTTTACACTCTTGGCTATATGTACTACAAAGACAGAAAGGGAAGTAGGAGGGATTTTTAAAGCTCTAGTGTGGGATGTCTTTGCCTTCTCCTGGTGACCAGGTGATGTAAGGTTTTGGACTCTCACCACCAAGAAAGAAAATAATTTATCAGATAAGTATACATTTAGTTTTTCCATTTATCTTCATTTATAAACCTTTAAGGGACACAAAACCCATTTTCTCCAACATAGGTTTGTCCGGTCCACGGCGTCATCCTTACTTGTGGGATATTCTCTTCCCCAACAGGAAATGGCAAAGAGCCCAGCAAAGCTGGTCACATGATCCCTCCTAGGCTCCGCCTACCCCAGTCATTCTCTTTGCCGTTGTACAGGCAACATCTCCACGGAGATGGCTTAGAGTTTTTTAGTGTTTAACTGTAGTTTTTATTATTCAATCAAGAGTTTGTTATTTTAAAATAGTGCTGGTATGTACTATTTACTCAGAAACAGAAAAGAGATGAAGATTTCTGTTTGTATGAGGAAAATGATTTTAGCAACCGTTACTAAAATCCATGGCTGTTCCACACAGGACTGTTGAGAGGAATTAACTTCAGTTGGGGGAACAGTGAGCAGTCTCTTGCTGCTTGAGGTATGACACATTCTAACAAGACGATGTAATGCTGGAAGCTGTCATTTTCCCTATGGGATCCGGTAAGCCATGTTTATTAAGATAGTAAATAAGGGCTTCACAAGGGCTTATTAAGACTGTAGACTTTTTCTGGGCTAAATCGATTCATTATTAACACATATTTAGCCTTGAGGAATCATTTAATCTGGGTATTTTGATAAGATTTTATCGGCAGGCACTATTTTAGACACCTTATTCTTTAGGGGCTTTCCCAAATCATAGGCAGAGCCTCATTTTCGCGCCGTTGTTGCGCACTTGTTTTTGAGAGGCATGACATGCAGTCGCATGTGTGAGGAGCTCTGATACATAGAAAAGACTTTCTGAAGGCGTCATTTGGTATCGTATTCCCCTTTGGGCTTGGTTGGGTCTCAGCAAAGCAGATACCAGGGACTGTAAAGGGGTTAAAGTTAAAAACGGCTCCGGTTCCGTTATTTTAAGGGTTAAAGCTTCCAAATTTGGTGTGCAATACCTTTAAGGCTTTAAGACACTGTGGTGAAATTTTGGTGAATTTTGAACAATTCCTTCATATTTTTTCGCAATTGCAGTAATAAAGTGTGTTCAGTTTAAAATTTAAAGTGACAGTAACGGTTTTATTTTAAAACGTTTTTTGTACTTTGTTATCAAGTTTATGCCTGTTTAACATGTCTGAACTACCAGATAGACTGTGTTCTGAATGTGGGGAAGCCAGAGTTCCTTCTCATTTAAATAAATGTGATTTATGTGACAATGACAATGATGCCCAAGATGATTCCTCAAGTGAGGGGAGTAAGCATGGTACTGCATCATTCCCTCCTTCGTCTACACGAGTCTTGCCCACTCAGGAGGCCCCTAGTACATCTAGCGCGCCAATACTCCTTACTATGCAACAATTAACGGCTGTAATGGATAATTCTGTCAAAAACATTTTAGCCAAAATGCACACTTATCAGCGTAAGCGCGACTGCTCTGTTTTAGATACTGAAGAGCATGACGACGCTGATAATAATGGTTCTGAAGGGCCCCTAAACCAGTCTGAGGGGGCCAGGGAGGTTTTGTCTGAGGGAGAAATTACAGATTCAGGGAACATTTCTCAACAAGCTGAACCTGATGTGATTACGTTTAAATTTAAGTTGGAACATCTCCGCGCTCTGCTTAAGGAGGTGTTATCCACTCTGGATGATTGTGACAATTTGGTCATCCCAGAGAAGCTATGTAAAATGGACAAGTTCCTAGAGGTCCCGGGGCTCCCAGAAGCTTTTCCTATACCCAAGCGGGTGGCGGACATTGTAAATAAAGAATGGGAAAGGCCCGGTATTCCTTTCGTCCCTCCCCCCATATTTAAAAAATTGTTTCCTATGGTCGACCCCAGAAAGGACTTATGGCAGACAGTCCCCAAGGTCGAGGGAGCGGTTTCCACTTTAAACAAACGCACCACTATACCCATAGAAGATAGTTGTGCTTTCAAAGATCCTATGGATAAAAAATTAGAAGGTTTACTTAAAAAGATGTTTGTTCAGCAGGGTTACCTTCTACAACCAATTTCATGCATTGTCCCTGTCGCTACAGCCGCATGTTTCTGGTTCGATGAGCTGGTAAAGGCGGTCGATAGTGATTCTCCTCCTTATGAGGAGATTATGGACAGAATCAATGCTCTCAAATTGGCTAATTCTTTCACCCTAGACGCCACTTTGCAATTGGCTAGGTTAGCGGCTAAGAATTCTGGGTTTGCTATTGTGGCGCGCAGAGCGCTTTGGTTGAAATCTTGGTCAGCTGATGCGTCTTCCAAGAACAAGCTACTTAACATTCCTTTCAAGGGGAAAACGCTGTTTGGCCCTGACTTGAAAGAGATTATCTCTGATATCACTGGGGGTAAGGGCCATGCCCTTCCTCAGGATCGGCCTTTCAAGGCCAAAAATAAACCTAATTTTCGTCCCTTTCGTAGAAACGGACCAGCCCAAAGTGCTACGTCCTCTAAGCAAGAGGGTAATACTTCTCAAGCCAATCAAGCTTGGAGACCAATGCAAGGCTGGAACAAGGGAAAGCAGGCCAAGAAACCTGCCACTGCTACCAAGACAGCATGAAATGTTGGCCCCCGATCCGGGACCGGATCTGGTGGGGGGCAGACTCTCTCTCTTCGCTCAGGCTTGGGCAAGAGATGTTCTGGATCCTTGGACACTAGAAATAGTCTCCCAAGGTTATCTTCTGGAATTCAAGGGGCTTCCCCCAAGGGGGAGGTTCCACAGGTCTCAGTTGTCTTCAGACCACATAAAAAGACAGGCATTCTTACATTGTGTAGAAGACCTGTTAAAAATGGGAGTGATTCATCCTGTTCCATTAGGAGAACAAGGGATGGGGTTCTACTCCAATCTGTTCATAGTTCCCAAAAAAGAGGGAACGTTCAGACCAATCTTAGATCTCAAGATCTTAAACAAGTTTCTCAAGGTTCCATCGTTCAAGATGGAAACCATTCGAACAATTCTTCCTTCCATCCAGGAAGGTCAATTCATGACCACGGTGGATTTAAAGGATGCGTATCTACATATTCCTATCCACAAGGAACATCATCGGTTCCTAAGGTTCGCATTCCTGGACAAGCATTACCAGTTCGTGGCGCTTCCTTTCGGATTAGCCACTGCTCCAAGGATTTTCACAAAGGTACTAGGGTCCCTTCTAGCTGTGCTAAGACCAAGGGGCATTGCTGTAGTACCTTACTTGGACGACATTCTGATTCAAGCGTCGTCCCTTCCTCAAGCAAAGGCTCACACGGACATCGTCCTGGCCTTTCTCAGATCTCACGGATGGAAAGTGAACGTGGAAAAGAGTTCTCTATCTCCGTCAACAAGGGTTCCCTTCTTGGGAACAATAATAGACTCCTTAGAAATGAGGATTTTTCTGACAGAGGCCAGAAAAACAAGACTTCTAGACTCTTGTCGGATACTTCATTCCGTTCCTCTTCCTTCCATAGCGCAGTGCATGGAAGTGATAGGTTTGATGGTAGCGGCAATGGACATAGTTCCTTTTGCGCGCATTCATCTAAGACCATTACAACTGTGCATGCTCAGTCAGTGGAATGGGGACTATACAGACTTGTCTCCGAGGATACAAGTAAATCAGAGGACCAGAGACTCACTCCGTTGGTGGCTGTCCCTGGACAACCTGTCACAAGGGATGACCTTCCGCAGACCAGAGTGGGTCATTGTCACGACCGACGCCAGTCTGATGGGCTGGGGCGCGGTCTGGGGATCCCTGAAAGCTCAGGGTCTTTGGTCTCGGGAAGAATCTCTTCTACCGATAAATATTCTGGAACTGAGAGCGATATTCAATGCTCTCAAGGCTTGGCCTCAGCTAGCGAGGGCCAGGTTCATACGGTTTCAATCAGACAACATGACAACTGTTGCGTACATCAACCATCAGGGGGGAACAAGGAGTTCCCTGGCGATGGAAGAAGTGACCAAAATCATTCAATGGGCGGAGTCTCACTCCTGCCACCTGTCTGCAATCCACATCCCAGGAGTGGAAAATTGGGAAGCGGATTTTCTGAGTCGTCAGACATTGCATCCGGGGGAGTGGGAACTCCATCCGGAAATCTTTGCCCAAATCACTCAACTGTGGGGCATTCCAGACATGGATCTGATGGCCTCTCGTCAGAACTTCAAAGTTCCTTGCTACGGGTCCAGATCCAGGGATCCCAAGGCGGCTCTAGTGGATGCACTAGTAGCACCTTGGACCTTCAAACTAGCTTATGTGTTCCCGCCGTTTCCTCTCATCCCCAGGCTGGTAGCCAGGATCAATCAGGAGAGGGCGTCGGTGATCTTGATAGCTCCTGCGTGGCCACGCAGGACTTGGTATGCAGATCTGGTGAATATGTCATCGGCTCCACCATGGAAGCTACCTTTGAGACGAGACCTTCTTGTTCAAGGTCCGTTCGAACATCCGAATCTGGTCTTACTCCAGCTGACTGCTTGGAGATTGAACGCTTGATCTTATCGAAGCGAGGGTTCTCAGATCCTGTTATCGATACTCTTGTTCAGGCCAGAAAGCCTGTAACTAGAAAGATTTACCACAAAATTTGGAAAAAATATATCTGTTGGTGTGAATCTAAAGGATTCCCTTGGGACAAGGTTAAGATTCCTAAGATTCTATCCTTCCTTCAAGAAGGATTGGAAAAAGGATTATCTGCAAGTTCCCTGAAGGGACAGATTTCTGCCTTGTCTGTGTTACTTCACAAAAAGCTGGCAGCTGTGCCAGATGTTCAAGCCTTTGTTCAGGCTCTGGTTAGAATCAAGCCTGTTTACAAACCTTTGACTCCTCCTTGGAGTCTCAACTTAGTTCTTTCAGTTCTTCAGGGGGTTCCGTTTGAACCCTTACATTCCGTTGATATTAAGTTATTATCTTGGAAAGTTTTGTTTTTGGTTGCAATTTCTTCTGCTAGAAGAGTTTCAGAATTATCTGCTCTGCAGTGTTCTCCTCCTTATCTGGTGTTCCATGCAGATAAGGTGGTTTTACGTACTAAACCTGGTTTTCTTCCAAAAGTTGTTTCTAACAAAAACATTAACCAGGAGATTATCGTACCTTCTCTGTGTCCGAAACCAGTTTCAAAGAAGGAACGTTTGTTGCACAATTTGGATGTTGTTCGCGCTCTAAAATTCTATTTAGACGCTACAAAGGATTTTAGACAAACATCTTCCTTGTTTGTTGTTTATTCCGGTAAAAGGAGAGGTCAAAAAGCAACTTCTACCTCTCTCTCTTTTTGGATTAAAAGCATCATCAGATTGGCTTACGAGACTGCCGGACGGCAGCCTCCCGAAAGAATCACAGCTCATTCCACTAGGGCTGTGGCTTCCACATGGGCCTTCAAGAACGAGGCTTCTGTTGATCAGATATGTAGGGCAGCGACTTGGTCTTCACTGCACACTTTTACCAAATTTTACAAGTTTGATACTTTTGCTTCTTCTGAGGCTATTTTTGGGAGAAAGGTTTTGCAAGCCGTGGTGCCTTCCATCTAGGTGACCTGATTTGCTCCCTCCCATCATCCGTGTCCTAAAGCTTTGGTATTGGTTCCCACAAGTAAGGATGACGCCGTGGACCGGACACACCTATGTTGGAGAAAACAGAATTTATGTTTACCTGATAAATTACTTTCTCCAACGGTGTGTCCGGTCCACGGCCCGCCCTGGTTTTTTAATCAGGTCTGATAATTTATTTTCTTTAACTACAGTCACCACGGTATCATATGGTTTCTCCTATGCAAATATTCCTCCTTAACGTCGGTCGAATGACTGGGGTAGGCGGAGCCTAGGAGGGATCATGTGACCAGCTTTGCTGGGCTCTTTGCCATTTCCTGTTGGGGAAGAGAATATCCCACAAGTAAGGATGACGCCGTGGACCGGACACACCGTTGGAGAAAGTAATTTATCAGGTAAACATAAATTCTGTTTTTTTTTCTTTCATGGTTCATATAGACCATGCAATTTTAAGCAACTTTCTAATTTACTCCTATTATAAAGTTTTATTTGTTCTCTTGCTATCTTTATTTGAAAAAGCAGGAATGTAAGCATAAGGGCCAGCCCATTTTTGATTCAGAACCTGGGTAGCGCTTACTGGGTACATTTAGCCACCAATCAGCAGGCGCTTCACATGTGCTGAACCAAAAATAAAGATAGCAAGAAAAGAAAGAAAAATTTATAATAGGAGTAAATTAGAAAGTTGCTTAAAATTGCATGGTCTCTCTGAATCATGCAAGAAAAAATTAGTGTCCCTTTTTAAAATGACTTTACAAATGACAAAATATAATAAAAACGGTAAGCTAGGGAGAGCCTCAAAACCTAGAATTTACTATTGGCTTATTATTATTATTATAATAATAAATGTTTTACATACACCTCTAAGGGGAAAACACACTTGCCGTGTTCTTAATATTTTTTTTTAGATGGGGCCCCTAAACCTTTTTGTTGTGTTTTTTTTTTTTTTTTTTAACATTTGTTTTGCACCAATCCTGTCAATGTTCTTCCTAGGACCTTTTTAGTGGGTGCACCACCTGGCTAAAATGTTAGCCAATATTAAGCTAAAGTTCGCTAATATTAAAAATGTTAATTTTTTATTGCACTGACTATCATTACATTTGTTAATTATGCAATTAATTTGTGTACTGGATAGCAGAAAATAATATAAAATTAAAAAGATATTACACCGCCCCCACCTGGCTACTTCATAATGCCACCCCACTGGCAACTTTTTCTGTGGAGAACACTGCCTTTTGTGTCAGTTAAATCCATCATAAAGAGTAAGGAGTGTGCACATGTTGCCTGTGCACAAAAGCACTAAATGCCAGTTATGCTTTCCAAAAAGTTGGGTTTTTTTTTGTTTTTTTTATTGCTCAATACTGATTTGGCATTTTATTTAGTACAGATGACCTCAACTTAAAGGTCTTAGGTTGAAAAAGGCATAGGGCTTTAAGGACTCTAAACATGATGATAGGTTATGGTTATATGGATAAAAAGGAGGAAAAAAATATTTTGTGCTTAAAAAGGCCTTTAATAGTGTCACGACTTTCTCACAAATCACAGTAACAATTGTCTTTCTCTGTTTAATGTTCTGTTATAGAACTAAACAAATTAATATGTTACGTGTGTGTAAATATAGGCATTTACATTGTTTAAGCTGTGGGTCTGTACACACAAGCACTTCTTGCTTTTGTATAGTTCATTTTATCTGAGTAAGGGTTTGGAATTCTGATTCAGAGCATACAATGATGTTCTCTTTTCTGTATATTTGGCTATTTTGTAGGAATAGAGCAGTAAAAACTGTATCCATGTGCCTGTTAGAGTAAAAAGTTGTAAAATAGAAACTGGTTATTCTAGCTAATCTGACCTTGAGATGGTCTATTTGTGATCACATGACATAGTAACTGTACAAATTGTCTTTAACACCCAAGCATAGTATTGGGTCACCTCTGACACTATTGTAGGGAAATATACTCTGTGCTACAAATTTACTCATATGTTGATTTGTTTGCATTTCAGCCCTGCTATTTGGTGGGAAAGTAAAAGTAAACCCAGCGCACCCCAAGCACATCGGAAGTATTGATCCTGCCTGTAACGTTGTAGAAGTAGTTAAAGGTAACCTATTACTGCTTGCCTGCTAGAGAAACCGTAAGAGTGAAATAATTTCCAAAATAAAAAATAGTTATGTATTTGACTGAATACAGCATCAATCATAATTTGTATTTTTTTATTAACAAAATCAAAGAAAATATCTATATCCAACGTGTTAATGGTCCTGTGAATAAGGATGATGTGGAAACCCTTTTTACAAACCCGTGTTCAGCAAGACAGTGGCCTTGATTTAATAAAATTTTGCTGCAATTGCAAGATCCATCTAGACTTCAATATCCCTCACAGTATTCTGTAAAGTGACATTTTATATCAAAAGCACCATCTCTGACTTAGTGATAGTCGGTTTGTTTTTAGCTGAGGAGAAACAAATGTGATTTTATATATCTCCTCTGTTGTGTTTTATCTTTACAAAGTTAATAGTGCTTTTTTTTTTTGAGGCTTCAGTGTAATTGTTACAGACAAAAATCCGCAAAACATTGTAAGGACATTCGAGAAGAACATACTCAATACAAAATAATATCTACATTTTCAGGACCCCAAAATAAAATTGTCTGTCAATGATATAAGCAACCTCCATTTTACATTTATAGGGTTTCCCCGCTAAACAGGAGGCCACTCTAGGACCTACATACACTCATGACTACAAGAAGGTGGTCTTTTAAGTTTCAGAGGCCACTCTTGGGTCACGGTGTAATGTAATATCTTTTAAACTGCATATAGATACAGTATAACAATAGTAAATATGACATATATTGTGTAGTCTAGTAAAGAGCGTATTTATGCAAGTCTAGCTTTGTTTTTAAGTAATCTTATCACCTACAAAGTAATTTCAATGCAAGTATATCAGGGCAGATAAAAAATGTTCATAGACGGGGCTGTAGAGTCAAACAGTGCGTTGATAAAGAATGTCCATACCTCCCAACTTGTTCGGTAAAACAGCCTTCAATCCAGCATCCAAAGGCCCCAATTTCTTCCTAAATTGCAGTCGTTAAAAAGTCCTGCATTTTTTATTCTGGTCAGTGGAGGGCAAGCTGAGGTAACTGCCTCACCAGAGGACGACAGGAAGCTGCTAGTGTTGCCTTCCTTACTGACACAGCAATGTGCTACTGGATCATTAGGCTGTGGGGAGTCTTAATGTACAGCACAGCTGATCCGGAAACTGCTGAGTGATGTAGTTGTGAGTTTTATATGTGCTTAAATATGTTTGTGTGTGTGTGTAAATGTCTGTAAATATGTGTGCATGTGTATATTTGTGTGCTGTATGGTACCTATGGGGGGGGGGGGGGTGCAGCAAGGTCCTGTTAAAGGGGAGAAAAGGGTCCCTCTTTGTCTATTTATTTCAAATGTTGGGAGGTATGAATATCTATAAATATCTGGGGCCCCATCCGATATGCAGCGTCGCCCGCAAAAGCCGGCGACGCCGGTTTTTGCGCGGGTTTGGTATCCTATATACAGCGCCGCATATATTTCACCCGGCGGACGTAGTTTTTTTCCCCCATAGACTAACATATAATACCCGCACAATTTATTATCCAATATCCAGCGCAAGGCCTTACGTGGCGAAAATGGAGAGAACTTACTCCATTTTCACCTTGCCATAAAAAGCAGCCGTAGCAGGCCTTACGCTGAGTACCGTAACTCCCTAAAATGCCTACAAAAAAAAAACATAACACCTAACGCATGCACAATGTCTATCTACCTCTTAACCACAATCCCCCACCGCAATACCTAATAAAGTGTTTAACCCCTAAACCGCCGCTCCCGGACCCCGCCGCCACCTACATTAAATGTATTACCCCCTAATCTGACCCCCCTACACCGCCGCCACCACCTACATTAAATGTATTGCCACCTAAACCTAAGTCTAACCCTAACACCCCCTAACTTAATTATTATTTAAATAAAAATAAATAATATTAACTAATTTATTCCTATTTAAAACTAAATACTTACCTATAAAATAAACCCTAAGATAGCTACAATATAATTAATAATTACATTGTAGCTATTTTAGGATTTATATTTATTTTACAGGTAACTTTGTATTTATTTTAACTAGGTACAATAGCTATTAAATAGTTAATAACTATTTAATAGCTACCTAGTTAAAATAATGACAAAATTACCTGTAAAATAAATCCTAACCTAAGTTACAAATACACCTAACACTACACTATCAATAAATAAATTAAATAAATTATAACAATTATCTAAAATACAATTAAATAAACTAAACTATGTTACAAAAACAAACAAACACTAAATTACAAAAAATAAAAAAAATTACAAGAAGTTTAATCTAATTACACCTAATCTAAGCCCCCTAATAAAATAAAAAAGCCCCCAAAATAATAAAATTCCCTATCCTAAACTAAATTACAAATAGCCCTTAAAAGGGCCTTTTGCGGGGCATTGCCCCAAAATAATCAGCTCTTTTACCAGCCCTTAAAAGGGCCTTTTGCGAGGCATTGCCCCAAAGTAATCGGCTCTTTTACCTGTAAAAAAAAGAAATAAAATACCCCCCCAACATTACAACCCACCACCCACACACCCCTACTCTAAAACCCACCCGATTTCCCCCCCCCTTAAAAAAACCTAACACTACCCCATTGAAGATCACCCTACCTTGAGCCGTCTTCACCCAGCCGCGACGAAGTCTTCATCCGATCAGGGCACAAGTGGTCCTCCAGCCGGGCAGAAGTCTTCATCCGATCGGGGCAGAAGAGGTCCTCCATCCGGCAGAAGTCTTCATCCAAGCGGCATCTTCTATATTCATCCTTCCGGCAATGAGCGGCCCCATCTTGAAGACCTCCGGCGTGGAACATCCTTCTCGGCCGACGACTACCCAACGAATGGCTGGTCCTTTAAATGATTTCATCCAAGATGGCGTCCCTCGAATTCCGATTGGCTGATAGGATTCAATCGGAATTAAGGTAGGAAAAATCCGATTGGTTGATTTAATCAGCCAATCGGATTGAAGTTCAATCAGATTGGCTGATTGGATCAGCCAATAGAATGCGAGGTCAATTCTATTGGCTGATCCAATTAGCCAATGGGATTGAACTTCAATCCGATTGGCTGATTAAATCAACCAATCGGATTTTTCCTACCTTAATTCCGATTGAATCCTATCAGCCAATCGGAATTCGAGGGACGCCATCTTGGATGACGTCATTTAAAGGACCAGCCGGCCGAGAAGGATGTTCCGCGCCGGAGGTCTTCAAGATGGAGCCGCTCATCGCCGGAAGGATGAAGATAGAAGATGCCGCTTGGATGAAGATTTCTGCCGGATGGAGGAACTCTTCTGCCCCGATCGGATGAAGACTTCTGCCTGGCTGGAGGACCACTTGTGCCCGGATCGGATGAAGACTTCGGCCCGGCTGGGTGAAGACGGCTCAAGGTAGGGTGATCTTCAATGGGGTAGTGTTAGGTTTATTTAAGGGGGGGATCGGGTGGGTTTTAGAGTAGGTAAAAGAGCTGATTACTTTGGGGCAATGCCCCGCAAAAAGCCTTTTTAAGGGCTGGTAAAAGAGCTGATTACTTTCGGGCAATGCCCCGCAAAAGGCCCTTTTAAGGGCTATTTGTAATTTAGTTTAGGATAGGGAATTTTATTATTTTTGGGAGCTTTTTTATTTTATTAGGGGGCTTAGATTAGGTGTAATTACATTAAACTTCTTGTAATATTTTTTTATTTTTTGTAATTTAGTGTTTGGTTTTTTTTGTAACATAGTTTAGTTTATTTAATTGTATTTTATTTTAGATAATTGTATTTAATTTATTTAATTTATTGATAGTGTAGTGTTGGGTGTATTTGTAACTTAGGTTAGGATTTATTTTACAGATAATTTTGTAATTATTTTAACTAGGTAGCTATTAAATAGTTATTAACTATTTAATAGCTATTGTACCTAGTTAAAATAAATACAAAGTTACTTGTAAAATAAATATAAATCCTAAAATAGCTACAATTTAATTATATTGTAGCTATCTTAGGGTTTATTTTATAGGTAAGTATTTCGTTTTAAATAGGAATAATGTAGTTAATAATATTAATATTATTTATATTTATTTAAATAATAATTAAGTTAGGGGGTGTTAGGGTTAGACTTAGGTTTAGGGGGTAATACATTTAATGTAGGTGGCGGCGGTGTAGGGGGGTCAGATTAGGGGTTAATAAATTTAATGTAGGTGGCGGCGGGGTCCGGGAGCGGCAGTTTAGGGTATAAACACTTTATTTAGGTGCGGCGGGTCCGGGAGCGGCGGTTTAGGGGTTAATACTAGGATAGGTTTATTGCGGTGTGGGCTATGGCGGTTTAGGGGTTAATAATTAGGCTTATTGCATTGTGGGGGGTTTTGGGTCTAGGGGGTTAATACATTTATTATTAGGAGTGAGAGGGGGGATTGCGGATATAGGGGTATACGTGTCGGGCTATTTTTGGGAGGCGTGTTAGACAGTTATGGGAGATTTAATACTTTAGTTAGTTTTTTTAGGCGCAGGCAGTTGCTAAAGTGCCGTAAGTCACTGGCGACTCCAGAAATTTGTAGTTACGCTCATTTCTGGACATCGCTAGTTTGTCCGACTTACTGCACTTTAGCAACTGCCGGCGGGGTATATGTTATACCCCGATGTGCGAGGTGAAACTATGGGCGGCGCGGGATCCCTCACTTGCGCCGAAAACTACGCCGTATATCGGATCACGCCCCTGGATCCAGACTCATTAAATGGAATCAGTACAAACATAAAACTGTAGGCTGAGCTTCTAACATATCATAGATTTCAGCTAGGACGTTGAAATAAATAACTAATAACAAATCTGTAATGTCTTTTCTCTATACACATAAGTGCTCTACGTTTAACATCATGCTTTGCATATGAAGATGTAACCTTGCAGAAGGGAAAGAAAAAAAAAGAAAAACAATTAGAAATCTTCCCTCATACAATAATACAAAGACTGGAGAGAGAAGAATTTCTCTTGGTGATAGCAATAACTATGCAAACTTGCTGTGGTAAAGGGTTAATACCTACTATGATTAGTGAAGGAACCACAAATAAAATTTCATCAATCAAATATGGATTGAAAAGCTGTGTGAAGACTATACGACTTGGAAGGTGGAAATTACCTAAGTTCATTCTAAATAATAAGGAATAAATAACTTCAGTGCAGACTAATTGTCTAAAATTAAATTAGTAGAGGGTTATTGCTTTTTAAATCTTCAGATATAACTAGATCAGCCTAGTTTGGCATTTTTATTGCAGTGTTGATAGCTATTAGCTAAACTGCTTGAACTGTTAATGTTGTTATCTATAGTATATTAAGGATCAGTTACCAATACACATAAATAAACACTTCACCACCTACATAATAGGCAACATAATCTGCTTCATGTATGAATAATTAAAATTGAACACTCAAATAGCAGCTAAGAAACCAATGACTAGGGCAGGGCAAGACAAACCTGGGAGCCACTGGCTCCTAGAATTTTACCCCTGGCTTCTAACTTTTTGGGTTATTCTCAATATATCTATATACAAATCCCACTGTCTAACTCCTAAAAATATGTCTGCCTCCTAAATATTCTTACTGGCTCCTAATTTTAAACAGATTTGTCAAGCACTGGACTAGGGGGTATGCAGTATATAGATAAAGTCACAGACTTATCAAATGTAATAGTTACATTATGGTTCGTTTATAATTCAACGCCCAAACGGTAATGATAACTACATCATCCCTCCTGTATAGTCAGAGACTTAAAGGCACAGTAAAGTCCAAAAAAAACTTGCATGATTCAAATAGGGCATGTAATTTTAAACAAATTTCCAATTTACTTTTATCACCAATTTTGCTTTGTTCTCTTGGTATTCTTAGTTGAAAACTAAACCTAGGAGCTTCATATGCTCATTTCTTAGACCTTGAAGGCCGCCTCTATTCTAAATGCATTTTTACAGTTTATGTGTTTCATATAGATAACATTGAGCTCATGCAGGTGAATTTACCGTGGAGTGAGCACTGATTAGTTAAAATGTAAGTTTGTCAAAATAACTGAAATAAGGAGGCAGTCTGCAGAGTATTAGATACAAGGTAATTACAGAGGTAAAAGGTGTATTATTATAACTGTGTTGGTTATGCAAACCAACAAAAATTCTTGTGTTGACTGTCCCTTTAACAGGAAACTACATATACCTCAGATATGATGATCATCATAATAGTAGTTATCCTAAGAGATTAAATTATTTAGCTTCACAGCAAGCCCTTCACCCATGAAAAGTATAAATGGTTAATCATCCTATATAATAAATGGCAAAGTATGTTTGTCAGATGCAGTCATACGCAGTAGAGACTGCACATGACAAACATACCTGGCCGTTTGGATCCTGACACTCAGCACAGAGCAAGGCTGAAGCGGAATGTCAGGGGGCGTGGCTGGCACTGCGACGGGGGCGTGGCTGAGCGCAACGAAGGGCGTGACCGGACGCGACAAGGGGTGTGGACGGACGGGTGCCACCGCAATGGGGCGTGGCCGGGCGGGGTTCCGCGATGGGGGCGTGGTCAGAGAGTCAAAGGGTTTGAAAGACAGAGCAAAAGAAAGGGGGGAGAAGGGCCAAAGAGGGGGGGGGGGGGGAGAAGGGCCAAAGAGGGGGGGGGGGGAGAAGGGCCAAAGAGGGGGGGGGAGAAGGGCCAAAGAGGGGGGGTGGAGAGAGAGCCAAATAGAGGGGGGAGAGGGCCAAAGAGGGGTGAGAGAGAGCCAAAGAGGGGTGAGAGAGAGCCAAAGAGGGGGGAGAGAGCCAAATAGAGGGGGGAGAGAGAGAGAGCACAAGAGGAAAGAGAGTCAAAGAGGAGAGAGAGCAAAAGAGGGGAGAGAGCCAAAGAGGGGGGAAAGAGAGCAAAATAGGGGGGGGGGAGAGAAAAAGAAAGGGGGGAGAGAGAGCAAAAGAGGGGACAGAGAGAGCAAAAGAAAGGGGAGAGAGAGCCAAAGAGGGGTGAGAGAGCGCAAAGGAGAGGGTCGAGAGAAAGCAAAAGAGAGGGGGGAGAGAGAGCAAAAGAGATGGGGGAGAGAGCAAGGGGTGGGACCGCTGTACTGCAAAAAAATGGCCTGTGTGCACAGGCTTTCGTACTAGTATAGGCTATAATAGCCAAGGACACCCAAGTCTGAGCTCTTCTAACTCAAGCCAGTCCTCACTGCCATGAGAGTATACTCTCTAGAGAAAAAGCCCTGCAAGATGCAAGGGGTTAAACTGTTGGCATACCGAAATAATGATGACATATCTCTGGCATAGTGCTGCCCGATGATCCAAAACCTTTGCTTCAGTTGCTGCTTATTTGTAGTAGGAGGAAATGTTCTATTTAGTGAACTTCCCAATGTAGCTTTGAGAATCCCTTTCGGTCCCGGATGCCATAATTAGCGGTGGAGATAGTTTAATTGCCGAGTCTTGCTGTGGTAGCCACGTAACTGCAAAAGGGGCTTTGTTATGCTTCACTTCTTTCTCTGTGTGTCCTGTATAGGTGCCTATAGGTATCATGCCATCATAAAGTAGGTTAGATCCTCGAGTTGGCTTGTTACATTCCATTACACTCTTTGGCGCCATTACCAACAACTGCTGGACCATCTGAAGCTCCTTCAGAGCCGGATCCCCTCTTTCACTCTCCAGGATCAATGTAAGGTGTTGGAAGATAATTTCATGCAGTTTTATAAAGTGGGTGTTAAGAAGCGCTACCACACTATGTGGCCGAGAGCCCTTTTAGGTAGTTCCATAAGGGTACACTTGTAATCGTCTTCTTTATATAGGCACTCTAATATATAGTCAGTAGTAAATATGCAGTGCTTAGCGAGATTTCACTGCTCTTTAGCAAGTATCGCAATAAGCTTAATACTGCTGGGGGCTTCACAGGCCTCAATTTAAAGTCCTGGAATATTGGGACTGTATATAAAACTAAACCTTGAAAGACATGAAGTAAAGCAACAATAAATATTAAACAAAACAAAATAGAGAGAGTAAAAAATATTGCTGTATTCAATTATCGGTGCTACCCTTAAGATACAATTTAAACTTACAAAAAGATAGAGAAAATATTAGGACATATGTAAATATCCTAAAAAAGCAAGGGAATAAATACAGCACACGAAAAGTACTTTTAAAAAATTCCAATTATTTATTTCTCCCAAAACACATTCAAGTGATCCATCCGTCTGTGCTTAATTTTAACATTCAAAGTGAAAACATAAAACAAACAGGTATACAAGAAGCTAAAGAACCTTCCCAGTCCCTATGCATACGTATGCAAAATTATTCCTAAGTCTATAGATTGAGAATCATAACAATATATGAATACAGATGCAGTATTGTACATGAGATAAATACACATGCAGTACTAAACACAGCAATTACAAAGGGAAATGAAGCGGATACTCCCTAACATCCAGGTATACACAATCTCCATAGACCCCAGTGTCCGTGCCCAAACTGATTAATTATTCTCAGCTGTAGATTAAACATATAGTTGTGAGCCAATGGACAAGTTACGGGTAAGAAGATAAGTAGGACCGCAGCAATTCCTGCAGCACACTAGGTCATACCGGTATGTAACTTCTTATGCAAAAGCAAACAAGGAAACCACACTTATCTTAGATCTTTAGATACAATGTTTCAGTCGAACTGTGTGCTGTTGCAATCCGTGAATCCTCGGCGTGTGACGTATCCCCCAATGGGAGTGGCAAATCGTCACCACGGCTGTGAGTGGCTCTCAGCCAAAGGACCAGTTCCTATTGGTCCGGGAACAGCCAGCTGGATCAGCAAGCAGCCACAACACCGTAACACCCTTTGCAAAGGTTATAGTAGAAATACCAAGATGTACCGTCTTGTATAAGGTGGATTTCCTTTCCGTTTAGTAGAATATCACCACATCTGTTTATCTCACTTGAGCTTTATACTTGTTAACAGTCTTACAGGACGCGCTATCATATCAGTGCATAAACAAAGTTCACAGGCATATCCTGCTCCGTTAGATTCCCATAAGTAGCAGATAAAAGCTGTTAGACAGGGATAGAACCTCAGCGTCTTGTAGTACCATTAGAACCCCAGAATGTCGACTTCCTTCTGAGGCAAATTACACATAGTGCCAACGCACGTTTCACCCCCACTGCAAGTATGTGTCACAGGGGTTCGTCAGGGCAACAATAAATATTATCCACATGAAAGCTATATAGATGTTGCTTATATTCAAAGATATTCAAGAGACAGGTTTCAACATTGTGCCACCTCTAAATATCACAACCTGTCATGGCTGTTGCCTGGAAGCTCCCCCCTAATAGCCTTTAATTAATCACTGATAATATTGATTTGTGTTTGATTATGAAAAACAAACAAACATACAAACATTTTACCTTATCATTTGATAAATGTTGCTGATTTATGATTCTGTGCCTAATGGTGAGTAACAAAGATGAAGCACCTGCTGTCCTTCTGTGACATCTCCCTGGCTATTTGGAATCAGCTTGTGTGCTGTTAGATTTGGATATCTGAATGTGATCCAGTTATGTGAGTTTAGATACTGACATTACCCACATGTATTCTTGTGGGGCAACCCTAAGGTGAATGTCTTGCTGGTTCCATCCTAATGGTTTTATCATTATTTCCATCTAAAGGGGAGGAGAGTCCACGGCTTCATTCATTACTTGTGGGAATTATGAACCTGGCCACCAGGAGGAGGCAAAGACACCCAGCCAAAGGCTTAAATACCTCCCCCACTCCCCTCATCCCCCAGTCATTCTTTGCTTATCGTCACAAGAGGTTGGCAGAGAAGTGTCGGAAGATTCGGAGTAGTCTCTTATGGAGGGTAGTACTCTTCAAAGTGGGACTGGAGTTTTAAGTAGTCCTGTCAACCTCTCAGGACTACTTAAGTCCTGAGAAGCTTTCTGTGAAACCATCCCAACTCATATTAACAACTCCATAAGCAATCGGCGTTGATGAGTTTCGCTGCCTGCTTCCTGCACTCAAGTCTCACACTTGAGCGGCAGTGTTCCTGTTCCACGGCATAGATTCTGGTAAGATCGTTTCATTTTTTTATATACATAATGATAACGCTAGAAGACAGGGTTACAGTGTGACGCCTTTTATCTTTATAGAATCAAGGGTTAATATACCTGGGAGGGGGATTATTGAACAAGGGGGGTTTGTACATAATATTTATTTGTTGTGTCATTGCTGCGATATGTGTGAGATGAGGCTCTGGCAATGGGTGGACTACAGGTTTCATTTCCGGGAGTTACTTTATGTGGCCGATTTGGCATGTTTTTTTCTCCCTATTGCAGGGGCGGTCCTGCGAGGCACTCCATGTGACCGGGTGGGGCCTATTCAACTTCCTCTTCTTGACCGGCGGTTGCAGGAGACGAAGCATTTTTTTCTGTGGTCCGGGTCTAAGGAGGTGGTGAGTGCCCCGGCCATTGGAAGTATAAAGGTGCCATTTTATATAGTATATCGAGTCCCTAATAAAGGCTTAAGCTATGGAGGACTCTGAAGCGTTGGAGGGTACTCCCTCTTTAACAAAGTCTAATACCTGTGTTTATTGTGAGGAGGTTCTGGTAGATCCGCCTGCTCAACTCTGTTCCACATGCCTTGACAAGATTACTACATTGTGAAAGAATAAGATGTTTAGTACTACTGAGCCGTCCACCTCTGAGAGTTCTCCGTCCCGTGAGGTGTGTTCCCTACATTCATCTCCGATTACACATGCAGCTCCCCAGGGCACGACTAATCCTCCTGAGGGAGAGGGCCACTGGCTGTCAGATTTTTGCGGATCAACTGCAAACGGCGGTGTCTGCGTTGATTAGTGCCTTACCATGTTCTGCTAAGCGCAAGCGTAGGGTAAAACATTGCGGCCCGGCCCAGGGGTCGTCTTCTCCAATGGATATCTCGAAAAGATCCGCTGAGTAGGACAACTCCGACTCTTCGGAGGACGTTCCTTCTGGGTCAAGGTCTGTGTCATCTAAAGCTCCGGCTACGGAGGAGCTAGACTTTAGATTTAGGATGGAAAATTGATGCTTTCTACTGAAGCAAGTGCTTGCTACGCTGGAGGTTCTGGAACCAGAACTACTGGATGGAACCTTCGATTCCTAAACTTGATAAAGTATTTGAGGACAGGGTGGTTCCTCAGAGCTTCCCGGTTCCTATTAAGATGGCTAACATTATTAAGAATGAATGGGAGAAATTGGGTTAATCCTATTCCCCTTCCTCTTCTTTTAAGAAACTGTTCCTCGTTCCTGACTTTCAGCTCGAGCTATGGGGGACTGTCCCTAAGGTAGATGATGTTCTCTCCATGCTCGCGAGGTGTACAACGATTCCTCTCAAGGATAGTTTGTCGTTTAAGGAGCCCATGGATAAAAAGTTAAAAAACATGTTGAGAAAGATGTTTCAGCACACGGTTTGTTTTTCAGCCGGCAGCAGCTGTAGCTGCGGTAGCCAGAGCTGCGACATATTGGTGTGAATCCTTGTCTGAGATAGTCGAGAGGGAGACTCCCATTGATGAGATACAGGATAGAATTAAGGCCTTGAGGGTAGCTAATTCTTTTATTTGTGACGCCAATATGCAGATTATTCGCCGGAATGCAAAAATATCAGGTTTTTCCGTCCTAGCCCGTAGGGCTCTGTAGCTGAAGTCCTGGTCTGCGGACATGACCTCTAAATCTAGGCTTCTATCCCTTCCTTTTCAGGGAAAGATCCTATTTGGTCCAGGACTGGACTCGATCATATCTATGGTCACGGGAGGCAAGGGTTCCTTCCTGCCACAGGATAAGAAGGCTAAACCTAAGGGATCTACTTTTCGTCCCTTTCGTTTGGACAAGGCCCATCGCCAGCAGCCCGCAACAAAAGCGGAGCAGTCCTAAGGAACTTGGAAGCCAGCTCAGTCTTGGAATAAGTCCAAGCAGAACAAGAAGCCTGCCGAGACAAAATCATCATGAAGGGGCGGCCCCCGACCGGTCAATGGACCGAGTAGGGGGCACATTATTTCTCTTCTCAGAAGTCTGGTTGCAGGATGTTCAACACCCCTGGGTTCTGGAGGTCATCGCCCAGGGTTACAGGATAGGGTTCAGATCTCATCCGCCCAGGGGCAGATTCTTCCTGTCAAACCTGTCTTCAAGACCAGAGAAGAGGGACACCTTTCTAGAATGTGTGAGGGATTCTCTCTTCTCTCAGAGTAATTGTACCAGTACCTCCAGCAGAGAGAGGTCTAGGGTACTATTCAAACCTTTTCGTGGTCCCAAAGAAGAAGGGCACGTTACGCCCGATTCTGGACCTAAAATGTTTTTAAAAAATTCTGGCCGTTACATCGTTCAAAATGGAAACGATCAGCTCTATTCTGCCCCTAGTTCAAGAGGGACACTTAATGACAACAATAGACTTGATGGATGCCTACCTTCATGTGCCAATCCACAGGGATCACTTCAGGTTCCTGAGATTTGCGTTTCTGGACCAACACTTCCAGTTTGTTGCCCTTCCCACGGTATGACGAGGGCTCCGAGAGTCTTCACAAAGGTAGCAAGATCCAGAGGCATTGCTGTGGCGCCCTATCTGGACGACATCCTAGTGCAGCCGCCGTCGTTCAGTCTCGCAGAGGAACACTTGAGGGCTCTTCTTTTTCTCCTCCAATCTCACGGATGGAAGATAAACTCAGGAAAGAGTTCCCTGGTCCCCAGCAACAGGGTGGAATTCCTGGGCACGATAATAGACTCTATATCCATGAAGATATTTCTCACAGATCAGTGACGCAGGAAGATTGCGTCCACCTGTCTTCTCCTTCAGTTCTCCTCAAGACCCTCTGTGGCTCAGTGTATGGAGGCGATTGGGCTCATGGTATCCAGCATCAATGTCATTTCATTTGCCAGGTTCCACCTCAGACCTCTTCAGCTGTGTATGTTGACGATCACTCAAACCTATCCCAACAGATTTCTCTGGACGATCGGACGAGGGAATCCTTCTCTTGGTGGATCCGTCCGGAACAACTGTCCCAAGGAACATCCTTCCTGAGGCCGTCCTGGGAGATTGTGATAACGGACGTGAGTCTGGCAGGATGGGGGGCGGTTTGGGGTGCCAGGATGGCGGACTCGAGAAGAGTCTCTCCTCCCGATCAATATTCTGGAACATCGAGCGATCCACAATGCTCTGAAAGCTTGGCCTCTCCTGGTGTCGTTCAGCTTCATCAGATTCCAGACAGACATTACCTCGGTGGCCTACATCAACCATCAGGGGGGATGAGAAGCTCTCTAGCAATGGCTGAGGTATCTTGGATATTGGTATGGGCAGAGTCCCACAACTGCTCGCTATCAGCAATCCACATTCCGGGTGTGAACAACTGGGAAGCGGATTTTCTCAGCAGACAATCCTTCCATCCGGGGGAATGGTCTCTCCACCCCGAGGTGTTTGCGGAGGTCTGTCACAGATGGGGGATGCCAGAAATAGATCTCATGGCGTTCAGACTCAATTCCAAGCTACCCAAATACGGGACGTGGTCCAGGGATCCCCAGACAGAGCTGGTCGATGCTTTGGGGGTTCAACCTAGTTTACATTTTTCCACCGTTGCCACTTCTACCTCGTGTAGTGGCCCGCATCAAACAGGAGCAAGCTGCTGCTATTCTGATTGCTCCCGCCCATTTCTCTGGTAGACGGACCTAAATTTAAGTTTTGTTCTTCTGGCACCATTTATACCCTAAAATTTCTCCTTCTGTTCCTTGTTCCCTCTGCAGATTGCCTTGGGGATGAGGGGAGTGGGGGAGGTATTTAAGCCTTTGGCTGGGGTGTCTTTGCCTCCTCCTGGTGGCCAGGTTCATAATTCCCACAAGTAATGAGTGAAGCCGTGGACTCTCCTCCCCACGATGGAAATTAAATTATCAGGTAAGCATAATTTATGTTTTTGTGTAAAGTTGTACACAAATGTTTGGAATCATCTGGCCGGATAACATATTGGGAAAAGGAATTGGCACAACATCTGCAGGGAACAAACTTAAGGAGATATGAAACCCAACATTCTCTTTATGATTCAGATAGATCATGCAAGTTTAAACCACTCTCTAATTTACTTCTAATATAAAATTTTCTTTGTTTTTTTGATATCTTATGTTGAAAAGAAGGAATGTATGCTTAGGAGCTTTCCCATTTCTGGATCACTATATGGCAGCAGTTTTGTAAGAATGTTATCAATTTGCAAGAGCACTAGATGGGTGCACTATTTGCTGCCATGCAGTGCTCCAGATGCCTACCTAGGTATCTTTTCAACACAGAATACCAGGGGCACAAAGCAAATTTTATAATAGAAGTAAATTGGAAATCATTTCTTAAATCATATGCTCTGTCTGAATCGGAAAAAGATTTAAATCTTTCATATCCCTTTAAATTTTAGTCACACTGAGCATATTCTAAAAAAGATTTAAATCTCTTTATATCCCTTTAAGACAAACTGTTGAAGTCAAGACAAGCTCTGGAAGAGCAAAATAAAAAAAATCTAAAAAAAAAGTTTGTATACTTTTTCAAGAAAGCAATAAACTACCCCTTTACCACTGCAAAGTACCTTCAGAAAGACTTAGCTGGTACTGGGGTATTGATGCAACAGTCTACTGTGCATCTTCAAAAATTCCATGTCTGAAGTATGCAGCACAACCAGAAGTATTTTGGAATTAAGAGCTGTTGTCTGACAAAGTAAAAATTGAGCTCTTCAGCTTTAATTACTAAAGGTCTATTTGGAGAAAAAAATAAGCATTTGAAGAAAAAAAAACTTGTCAGATGTTAAGCATGGGGGAGGAGTAATTATTCTTTGGGGTGAATTGCTGCCAGTGGCACAGGAAATACATTTGTTAAATTTGAAGGGAAGAATAGACTAGAGTCAACAAATCCTGGAAGCTAATGTCCTACAGCCAGAGATGAAATGGAAGCTAAAATGAGGTTGTATATTCTAAACCAAATGATCCAAAACACAATTAGCCATAATCTAAATCAAAATTTGGCGTGTGGAGCTGCACTCTGTTTGTTTGTTATTGACATTGACAAAGGCACAATGTAGTGCCGAAACGTTTGTCTTTTAAATTTTGAAATAAATTTATATGTTTTAATATAAAGTCCAGTGAGTGCCTGCTGTTTGGAAGTACTTGCATTGATGTTTGCAGCGCACCGTGGCAATAATTATTGGTTTGATGAGCAATCCTATGTAAGACATTATATATATATATATATATATATATATATATATATATATATATATATATATATATATATATATATATATATATATATATATATATATATATATATATATATATATAAAAATATAAAATTTATTTTTTCTTAACAGTATTTTGAATCTGAATAATGGAAGTTTAATTTTGACTTCCACAGTAATCTCTCTGGTGTTTTTTGTCACATTGACTTTAAAAATAAACCATACTACCACTACATAAATTCACCAGCTGTTAGGTTAATACTGTCCAGGACTTTTCATTTTATGTATAGTCCAGCCCCTATATAAACTTTATAAACATTGCTTTGTATGTAAGAGTTTTTTTGCTTAATGAAACTAATGAAACTTGCTAAATATTAACTGCTACAGGGTTAGTTTAGGTCACTGATGGTGCCACTAAGTGGCTTTGTTCCAGAGTATGTTGATCTTCAAAAAACCACATTGTCAGCCAGGAGCAACTGCCAAGCTAGAGCACAAGACTTGCAGTTTAAATGCAGCCACCTTTCAAATGTTGCTGTTTGTCTCGCAGAACTTGGTTGGAGGAATACACAAGCTATTTTATTTCCTCTAAATAATTATCAGGCCCTTAATATTTGTTTATAGCTCACTACTAACATAACCTAATAAGAATACAAGCTTCCTCTGTTTGCCCAGACTGAGTTTAAGACAACATCTACCAACTGTATGTGTGTGTATGTGTATATATATATATATATATATATATATATATATATATATATATATAGTCAGGGTAAAGATAAGCACTCACTGGATTTAATAACAACTATTTATTGGCAGTGACGTTTCGGGGCATTCACCCCTTCCTCAGACAACCCAGGGTTGTCTGAGGAAGGGGTGAATGCCCCGAAACGTCACTGCCAATAAATAGTTGTTATTAAATCCAGTGAGTGCTTATCTTTACCCTGACTGAATATCCTGCTAAGCACCCTGGTCTGTGTTTGGGTTGGCGAGTGAGAGTGCACTTACTCAAAAAAACCAATTTAATGGAACGTTTTCGGGGTTCACAAGCCTTCATCAGCCCCGAAAACGTTCCATTAAATTGTTTTTTTGAAGAAGCCCTGAGAGTGCATTCTCTTGTTCTTTATTTGATGCTGTATTTTTGCACCCAGGCGAGCTGTCTATTGGTGGGCTGAATTGGAAATTGTTTACTCTCTCTCTCTCTCTCTCTATATATATATATATATATATATATATATAATATATATATATATATATATATATATAATTTTTTATATATTTTTTTTTAGATTCCCTAAAGTTCAGTTATTATTTAGCAGAAGCTAAGAGTGTACTGGCAAATTTTAACACCTTTCTGTCCTGTAATATTCCTTCTCTGTATTGCATATATGCAGGTGTGTGTATGTATATATGTGTAGAAATACATATAAACTTTTTTTTATTTATTTTTAATTTTCTTTATTGAAAATCTGTGCACTTACAAATATGTTAAGCAACATATCTCGCTAATGTTACAAGTATGGGATTGAATGAGTAAGTTAACAATAATGTCTAAAAATCAGGAGTATAGTATTTCTTACAGTGCAAATATATCACATATTAACAATGGATAACAACATTTTCAGTCATTGTACACAAATTGTGCTATTGTCTATATTTTAATGGTACAAGAGTTAGGGATAAGTTTTGATGAGATACCATCTCATCATGAACTTGTAGTTAGTTTCCAATATATAATCTGAGTGTGCCGATTTAGCCATGGCAGAAAATATTTTCAGCCATTCTTTATTGGAGATGATAAAAACAGAATTTATGCTTACCTGATAAATTACTTTCTCTTACGGTGTATCCAGTCCACGGATTCATCCTTACTTGTGGGATATTCTCAATCCCTACAGGAAGTGGCAAAGAGAGCACACAGCAGAGCTGTCCATATAGCTCCCCTCAGGATCCGCCCCCCCAGTCATTCGACCGACGGTTAGGAGAAAAAGGAGAAACCATAGGGTGCAGTGGTGACTGTAGTTTTACAAAAATAAATTTGAACCTGACTTAATTGCCAGGACGGGCCGTGGACTGGATACACCGTAAGAGAAAGTAATTTATCAGGTAAGCATAAATTCTGTTTTCTCTTAAATGGTGTATTCAGTCCACGGATTCATCCTTACTTGTGGGATACCAATACCAAAGCTTTAGGACACGGATGAAGGGAGGGAACAAGTCAGGTAACCTAAACGGAAGGCACCACTGCTTGCAAAACCTTTCTCCCAAAAATAGCCTCCGAAGAAGCAAAAGTATCGAATTTGTAAAATTTGGCAAATGTATGCAGTGAAGACCAAGTCGCTGCCTTACAAATCTGTTCAACAGAAGCCTCATTCTTGAAAGCCCATGTGGAAGCCACAGCTCTGGTGGAATGAGCTGTAATTCGTTCAGGAGGCTGCTGTCCAGCAGTCTCATAAGCCAATCGGATGATGCTTTTCAGCCAGAAGGAGAGAGAGGTAGCAGTCGCTTTCTGACCTCTCCTCTTACCAGAATAGACAACAAACAAGGATGATGTTTGTCTGAAGTCTTTAGTTGCATTTAAATAGAATTTTAAAGCACATCCAGATTGTGTATCAGTCGTTCCGTCTTAGAAACTGGATTAGGGCACAGAGAAGGAACAATGATTTCCTGGTTAATATTCTTATTAGAAACCACTTTTGGAAGGAAACCAGGTTTGGTACGCAAAACAACTTTATCTGCATGGAACACCAGATAGGGTGAATTACACTGCAAAGCAGACAATTCAGAAACTCAGAAGAAATAGCTACCAAAAACAAAACTTTCCAAGATAATAACTTAATATCTATGGAATGTAAAGGTTCAAACGGAACCCCTTGAAGAACTGAAAGAACTAAATTTAGACTCCATGGAGGAGCCACAGGTTTGTAGACAGGCTTGATTCTAACTAGGGCCTGTGCAAACGCCTGAACGTCTGGTACAGCTGCCAGACGCTTGTGTAACAGGATAGACAGAGCAGATATCTGTCCCTTTAAGGAACTAGCGGACAAACCTTTATTTAATCCTTCTTGGAGAAAAGACAATATCCTTGGAATCCTAATCTTACTCCACGAGTAACCCTTGGATTCACACCAACAAAGTGTGTGTAAATTTTCCTGGTAACAGGCTTTCTGGCCTGTATCAGAGTATCTATAACTGATTCAGAGAACCCACGCTTAGCTAGAATTAAGCCTTCAATCTCCAAGCAGTCAGTTGCATAGAAACTAGATTTGGATGCTTGATTGGACCTTGTATTAGAAGATCCTGCCTCGATGGCAGTTTCCGTGGTGGAACCGATGACATGTCCACTAGGTCTGCATACCAAGTCCTGCGTGGTCACGCAGGCGCTATCAGAATTACTGAAGCCTTCTCCTGTTTGTTTCTGGCTACTAGCCGAGGGAGAAGAGGAAACAGTGGAAAGACATAAGCTAGACTGAATGACCAAGGCGCTACTAAAGCATCTATCAATGCCGCCTTGGGATCCCTGGACCTGGATCCGTAAAGGGGAAGTTTGGTGTTCTGACGGGACGCCATCATATCCAATTCTGGAATGCCCCATAGCTGGGTCAGCTGAGCAAAAACCTCCGGGTGGAGTTCCCACTCCCCCGGATGGAAAGTCTGGCGACTCAGAAAATCCGCCTCCCAGTTGTCTACTCCTGGGATGTGAATTGCAGATAGATGGCAGGAGTGATCCTCCGCCCATTTGATGATCTTGGTTACTTCCTTCATCGATAGGGAACTCTTTGTTCCTCCCTGATGATTGATGTACGCTACAGTCGTGATGTTGTCCGACTGAAATCTGATGAATTTGATTAGGATTTTTAGATCCAGGATTGGCCTGAAAGTTCCTTCCTTTTTGGGAACTACAAAGAGGTTTGAGTAAAATCCCAGTCCTTGTTCTGCAATTGGAACTGGGTGTATCACTCCCATCTTTAGAAGATCTTCTACACAGCGTAAGAACGCCTGTTTCTCTGTCAGGTCTGAAGACAAACGAGAAATGTGGAACCTTCCCCTTGGCGGAGAGTCCTTGAATTCTAGAAGATACCCCTGAGCAACAATTTCTAATGCCCAGGGATCTGGAACATCTCTTGCCCAAGCCTGAGCAAAGAGAGAAAGTCTGCCCCCTACTAGATCCGGTCCCGGATCGGGGGCTACCCCTTCATGCTGTCTTGGTAGCAGGCGCAGGCTTCTTGGCCTGTTTACCCTTATTCCAGCCCTGCAAGGGTTTCCAGGTTGCTTTGGGCTGTGAAGCGTTACCCTCTTGCTTTGCGGCAGCAGAGGTTGAAGCAGGTCCGCTCCTGAAGTTGCGAAAGGAGCGATAATTAGCCTTGTTTTTGGCCTTAAACGGTCTATCCTGCGGGAGGGCATGGCCCTTCCCCCCCAGTGATATCCGCGATAATTTCTTTCAATTCGGGACCAAAAAGGGTCTTTCCCTTGAAAGGAATGTTTAGTAACTTTGTTTTGGACGACACGTCAGCCGACCATGATTTGAGCCAAAGCGCTCTTCGCGCCATAATGGCAAAACCTGAATTTTTCGCCGCTAACTTAGCTAATTGGAAAGCGGCATCCGTGATAAAAGAATTAGCCAGCTTTAGAGAATGAATTCTATCCATGACTTAGTCATATGAAGTCTCCCTCTGGAGCGACTCCTCCAGCGCCTCAAACCAAAAAGCCGCTGCAGTAGTTACAGGAATAATGCAGGCAATTGGCTGAAGAAGGAAACCTTGCTGAACAAACATTTTCTTCAGCAAACCTTCCAATTTTTTATCCATAGGGTCTTTAAAAGCACAACTGTCGTCTATTGGTATAATTGTACGCTTAGCAAGTGTTGAAACTGCTCCCTCTACCTTAGGGACCGTCTGCCACGCGTCCCGCCTGGGGTCATTTATGGGGAACATTTTCTTAAAGATAGGGGGGGGGGACAAAAGGTACACCTGGTCTCTCCCACTCCCTAGTCACAATATCCGCCACCCTCTTCGGGATCGGAAACGCATCAGTGTATACAGGGACCTCTAAAAACCTGTCCATTTTACACCATTTTTCTGGGACCACCATGGGGTCACAATCATCCAGCGTAGCTAAAACCTCCTTAAGCAGGACGCGGAGGTGTTCCAGCTTAAATTTAAACGCTAAGGAATCTGACTCTGCCCGCTGAGAAACTTTTCCAGTGTCAGAAATTTCTCCCTCGGACAGACCGTCCCTCACAGAGTGTTGTGAGGGTACTACAGATAAATCATCCAAAGCTTCTGATTGCTCATCCTCTGTTCTTAAAACTGAGCTATCACGCTTCTTTGGAAAAATTGGCAGTTTGGATAGAAAGGCCGCAAGGGAATTATCCATGACTGCTGCTAATTTTTATAATGTAATCGGGGCCAATGCGCTAGAGGTACTAGGCAACGCTTGCGCGGGCGTAACTGGTGTCGACACATGGGGAGAGGAAGGAGGACTATCCTCATTACCTTCCGTCAAAGAATCATCTTGGGCTACATTTTTAAGTGTCACTGCATGGTCATTAAAATGTTTAGATACCTTAGCACACTTTAAACACAAATGCAATGGGGGTACCGCCATGGCTTTTAAACACATAGAACAGGGTCTATCTGAAGGCTCAGACATGTTAGACAGACTTAGACAGCACTCAAATACAGTAAAATACACTTTTTGAAAAAACGGTACTGTGCCTTTAAATAATAAAAACCGCACACTTTTTTACCAAATCTCCAAAAAACACTTGTGCAAATATCAGATTATAGTAATAAAATAATCGACTTTTCCCATAACAGTGTCCACCAGTATTTAAGCCCTTTAACTAAGCCATCCTTCTATACTGAGTCTCAGAATATGGCTTACCTTCCCACATGGGGATTTCTGTCAGTCTTCTAGCATTACCAAGTCTTGTTAGAAAAAAAGTGACTGAGCATACCTTAAGCAGTTAAGCCTGCAAACTGTTCCCCCCAACTGAAGTTCTCCGGTACTCAACAGTCCTGTGTGGGAACAGCAATGGATTTTAGTTACAACATGCTAAAATCTTTTTCCTCTCAGCAGAAATCTTCATCACTTTCTGCCTCAGAGTAAATAGTACAAACCGGCACTATTTTAAAATAACAAACTCTTGATTGAAGAAATAAAAACTACAAATCTAACACCACATACTCTTTACCCTCCCGTAGAGATGCTACTTGTTAGAGCGGCAAAGAGAATGACTGGGGGGGCGGAGCCTGAGGGGAGCTATATGGACAGCTCTGCTGTGTGCTCTTTGCCACTTCCTGTAGGGATTGAGAATATCCCACAAGTAAGGATGAATCCGTGGACTGGATACACCATGTAAGAGAAAGGTAGTTATTTATCTGACTCAGCTGTGTAGTAGGGTAAGTGTGAGTGTTGGAGTGAGTTCAGTATTGAGTATAATAAAGAAATACCATGTCTGGGTGGTGAGACTAGGCAGCACATTTTTTCAAATGTAGTTTGTGTTCTCTGCATGTTAGTTTAGTCTTTTGCATACAAAGAGAGAAGCGCTCTACCAGGAACGAACAACAGCTCAGTGGCTTGTTCTATGGCGATTTACCACCCGGAAGCAGCCTCTTTTAGACCAGTGTGCTTTTCACAGAAGAAAAAAAACTTTCCTGAAGTATATCAGTCTGATCCCGCCAAGTAAGGTCAGTCCAGCCCCGAAATACCAGGCAATTCTCCTCTGAACAAGGAACATGACAACCCCAGACGATCGTTACGGCCTCCTATGGGCCTCGTCAGTGAGGTGCAGCCACATTCCTCTAAGCACACTGGGCAAGGAGTCCACGTCTGGTTTCCCCCATCACCCATAGGGAGACTTCCCCAGGGTCATAATAATTTGCATACAAAGAGAGAAGCGCTCTATCAGGAACGAACAACAGCTCAGTGGCTTGTTCTATGGCGATTTACCACCCGGAAGCAACCTCTTTTAGACCAGTGTGCTTTTCACAGAAGAAAAAAACTTTCCTGAAGTATATCAGTCTGATCCCGCCAAGTAAGGTCAGTCCAGCCCCGAAATACCAGGCAATTCTCCTCTGAACAAGGAACATGACAACCCCAGACGATCGTTAGTTTAGTCTTTGTGGGAACCATAATAGTGGTTTAATTAAGAGTATCTGAACCAGTTGGTGAAATGCCTGCCTAGATATTGGTGCATATTCCTTGGGGGTAAAAGTCGTCTGTTATAGGTAAGAGATCTTGGAGGTTGTATATATTGTGGCTTATTAAGGAGAGGCCTTCAGGGAATTCTGGATTACTGAGAATTGGTGTTAGTGCAGAGGGTATTGTGGATAGAGTCAGATTTGGTTAATAATGAGTTCCAAATAGTGAAGCTTTCAGAAATTATCGGGAAATTAATTAGGGATATTGGGCGTTTTGATGGGGATATCCAGCATAGTCTGCTTAATTATGGATGATCTATTAGAGCATGTACTAGTACAATCCAGGACTTACAATCCTGAGGGTCTAACGTACTCCACTCTATTATCCTGTTTAGAAATATTGCTGATCGGTACAGGACTAGATCTGGAACGCCTAGTCCTCCTAACTTCTTACGGGCAGTTCATGTTGTTTTGGCTATCCTAGGAGGATGTTTTGCCAGATGTATGCATTAATTATGGTTTGTAATTTAGGGAGGGAAGTGGAATAGATACTGTTTAAAAGGTATATAGTATTTTGGGTAGAATGGTCATCTTGAAGACACTCATCCTTCCCATCCATAAGATTTTTTTTAGGAGACCATACCAAGGTTTTGTCTGTAATGTAGTTTAAAAGGGATGAATAGTTTAGTTCAAATAGTTTTTGTAGATTTGAGGAGAGGTGGATTCCCAAATATTTGAGGGAGGTTGTTGCGATTGGGAAAGGGAAAAGCCGTATAAGATCGTCACAAGCTGTATTGGAGTGTTTAGGGGGCAGTAGCTCCGACTTTCCAGTATTAATTGCGTAATTTGATTCTTTACCGTAGTCAGACAGAAGAATCTGAACTATGGGAAGAAAACTCTGTGGGGAAGTTAGTATTAATAGTAAATCATCAGCGAAAAGAGCTAATTTATAATGGGTTTCATTTATTGTGAGGCCCGTTTATATTCATGCATGAGCGAATTTGTATAGCTAGGATTATAATATATATTCTATATACATATTATATTATGTGTGTGTATGTAGGATTTGTTGAACTCTGCTTCCTGTTCTGCATTTCTTTTCCACTATTACTTCCAGTCAGGTTGTTGTTGTTTTAATTTGCTAATCAACATTTTTGCATCACCTTCGCTCAGTTGTTAATGTTTTTCTACATTTTTAGCTGGCACCACCAGATAAATGGCAAGCAGGGAAGCCCAACTGTATAAAGTTACTGGGATACCTAATGTGCTTGGTGCTATTGATTGCACATGTGGCAGTAAGTCCATTTTGTGAAAGAGGAGAAGTTTGTGACTTTACAGAAAGGATTGGGAGATGCCTGGTGGGTGGCTTTTAGGTAAGATATAAATTCCAGGATTCCTGTGCACTAATGGTGCTGCCATTACTTATTTGTTGGATGACTTCAAAAGCTAATGTTTCCAACAACATTATTATCTAGCATTTCTTGGGTGTGTCCCAGTAGTTTGTGTATAAATCCACCTATGTATATACTACTATTTACAGGTTCTTGGGAATTACAGGTCTCATTTCACTAATATTGCATTAAAACAAACTATTATACATTGATATGTACTGTAACATATATGTAATAATTAGATCACATTTCCCACAATTAATAATTCTGTTTTTTATACCCTTTGCATTGGCTATCTAGAGATACATATATAGAGAAATTATTTTGGCATGTTTGACACCAATTGTGAGTTAATGTTTCTTATTTGATTGGTTGCTTATATTGTGCACTATTTACATTTTTGGAGTAATTATTTCATGCATTATTTTTGTCTGAATAAGGGAAACATTGTCCCTTGAACATTTACATAAATAAATCACTTAAGGAGAGTGCAGTTATTTTTTATATCATTAACATTTCTAATGACATCACCCATGACATAATTGTAAAGTCAAGTGTAATATATAGATATCACTGTTTTTGGCACCTCTCTCACATAGAAAACCTTCTCCATACCCTTCAAACACCCATCTTCACCAAATCAGCTCTCCTCTCCACCACCCAAATATCTGCTCAAACTTTGAGCTTCTTTCTTCCACTGACTATCACTCTGTGTGTCTCTCTCACATACAACAAACTCTTCATCCCTTGCAGTACCTTACACAGGATGTTTCTCTCTTGTATTCACTATTCCTCACAAAAGCATTCTCCAACCACCGCTCACCCTTTTTGTTCCATATCTCTCACACACCAATATCTTGCTTATTCAAATGATAGAAGAGAACATTTTCTAGGAGCAGAATTTAAAATTCCATGTTCAATGTTTAATAATGTGTATTCTTACAAACTTCTGCAATACAGACAAATATCAATATATCATAAATATAATTATTGGACTCGATGCTCCTCAATTCTGATTCTTACAACAGAAGTCTGGTCACATCAAGGTTTTTTTTCTAACAGTGCAAAAGGAGTTTTTCAGCAAGAAGGTGTCACTAATTAACAGATATCCACTGAATCCTTCTAGATCCTGACCATGCCTTGAGAACGTCCGTAGTCATCACTTTTTTCGACTGTTAGATTGCTGAGAGAATTTTCATTTTATCTGGCAAGTCTAAAAAAAAACAACAAAAAAAACCCAAGGCAATCCTGCTCATTTCTTTTCAAAACTGTATGTATTTTTACATATATAGATTTGACCTACATTGAGTATGTTTGTAGTTCTTTATTCAGATTATTTAGTATGTATTATAATAAACTCTTCACTATCTATATACAAAAACTGATTCAAAACTTTAATAATCAATGCAGATGATGAACAATTCTTGGAAAGAATAATAAGATGGCACTAGCATAAGTAACAAGGCACATAACCTATACATATTGCAACATCTACAACTTACAAACTACAGGCATAATTTTTTTTGCTTGAAAAAACTTTATATCAACATTCAAATTTAATTAAACATTGCAGAACCGTTTTAAGAGGCAGTGAGAACATTTAATGCCATGGTTTATTGTAAATTCATTATAGGAGGTGAGCGTTACACGTGGTAAAACCACCCGATGAGAGAGGATTTGGCTTCCACGACTGAAGGAGTGACAAACTAGAACCGCTTCCTGGATGGAATTTAAAGGGAGTGCCCAGTTCTGTTTTTATACTTCATATTGATTTGAGGTTATTTTGTGTAAGTTGTATTTCTTGATGATCATTAAAAGTGTTTTTAACTACTAAACTTAGCCCTCTGGGCTTCTGTCTTATTTGTTTGCATTTTTTTTTCTTCAGGAAAGCGGTTTTCAATGCATTGTGATGTGCAGGTATAGCAGCAGAGGTAGAAAATATTAATTAATTGAACCATATCCATTGGGTGAACATTTGATTACACACGGACATTTTAAAAACATTTTCTTGATTTGTGATATGTCTTTTGTGCATTTCTTTTTTTACAGCACTGTATAAACACGTTCTTGCATTATATGTATTACATTACATTTCATATATGAGAAATTAGAAATTTGCAGAATCTTGTTAGAATAAGTGTAATTGGTGGAGTTTGTGCGGCTAAGCAGGATGTTTGTGTCAGAGTAATATGAGATGCTGAGGCAAACATACCATGTTTCGGGAGTTACAAGGATTTGTCGCAAGTGTTTACGAAGGTACATCAACCTTAAACAAAAGGAACCAAAATTTTATAGGTCCACGAGAAAACTCATCACACTTGTAAGTGTGACTAGACGTTTCTTCTATTGAATGTTATATAGAAACAGATTTTGACAGCAGATAAAAACCATAAGCCCAACAAATATGCCCAAAAACTAAATGTTAAACTAATGTTTCTTTATTATTTTAATGTAGTTCAAAGGGCCACCTTTTTACTTAAAACATTTGTCAGCTTCATTTATTATTATCGGTTATTTGTAGAACGCCAACAGATTCTGCAGGTAATAAGTTACCTACATGTATGACATTAATATATATATGTTTCTAGTGTAATTGCATACAATTCTAACTGTCCTTATACCCATTATACTTATTCTGTGTGTTGGCAAAAGTGTACATCCATTTACAGTTTTTACCTATACAGGTATAACTCACTTTATAGCGCTTCACTAATACAGAGCTTTGTGGAGCTAAAGTTCAACCTACAAGGAATTTGAAACAGTGCTGTAATCATCGTGAGATTGCGAGAAAAGTGACTGACACCATTGTGTTATGTGCAGTTCATTCTGTTTACAGCATTACGGTGCAATCTGTGTCTCAGTGCTGTAGTCTGGCAAATTGTACTACAGTGATTGGCACTATTTTACAGGTACAGTATTTATTGAATACTGTGCTGTGCTAGTGTTAAACTAAACGTAGCACTATTGCACCCCTAATAAATGTTAGTTCAAACATGTTAAACACACTGGCTAGTGGGAAAAAAAAGCTAAAACTGCCTTGTTTCACTTTAAGGCGGTTTTCACTTTACAGCGGGGCTCCGGTCCCTAACCCGCTGTATGAGCAGGGTATACCTGTATTGAAATACTTTCATGAAAAGTATGGATGTATAGAGTTTATTGTGATTAAATAAATAGAAAATTCTAAAATTACAAGGTACACATTTATGCAAAAAATTTAATTAATGCAGCTGTGTCAGTTTTTTGTAGCAATATTTTAACTTGGAGGGTTTTTTTTTTTAATTATGTTACTATTATTTTTTAAATGTTTAAATGAAAGTCTTGAAAATAGATGAAATATATAAATTACTAAATAATAAATACATTTAGAGATTTATGAGCAACAAACAAAATTTGTTTTTTAAACAAAAAAATTAATAATAAATTAAAAGAACATTTTTAATAAATGTAAACAAAATGAGTTATGGAATACCCTGTATACAAAAAAATCTGCAAGTGATGGTAAATCCATGCTAGGATTTACCATCACTAAAAATAAATAGGACTTTCAGTCATCAGCTTTTAAAAAAAGGGTACTAAACTTTTTTTTTTTGTTTAGAGGTGGAAACCTCATTGAGAAAATAGCGCTGTGCTCTTTCCACCTCTAAACCAATAGACGTGCATACAGAACACTGTCATATGACTAAAATGGCTATTGGTTTAGAGGTAGAACATTTTGTTTAGTACACCTTTTTTTTTTAACTGATGACTGAAAGTCCTATTTATAAATAGGACTTTTAGTCTTCAGTTTAAAAAAGAAAAGAAAAAAGTACTAAACAAATTTTTAAACTCAGCGGCTCAAGCCTCCCACGGCACATCGCTCTCTTCTCAATGAAGCAACGTTTCCACCTCTAAACCAATAACCTTTCTAGTCTTATGACCTTGTTCTGTATGCTAGCACGACTATTGTTTTTTTTTAAATGCTTGGATTTACCATCACTTTAACTAATCTACATATAAAAACTTTACATTTTTTAAAAAAAATGTTTTTGGGAACTTAACTGTATATTTTTCTTTCATATCTATAGATCTCAAAAAAAGGAAGGAATGATGGTGAGATGCTCGCTCTGTTACTTGAGGCCAGTTTTAAACATGTAACTTCAGAGTGATGTCGCCTGCCCACCCTTGGTTCCTAATGCATAGGCTATAGTTCAGACATTGTCTTCTCCCCAGGGAGGGAATGTAAAGATTTTAATATTGAAATCTTTATCAGCTTTAAAAAAATATTTGTGTGTGAATATATACTTTTTTTAAAATTTATTTATTAATAGCAGTACAAATTATTAGTAGAAGGGGCCGAACACCTTGCTAAAGTATCCAAAAATGTGGACAGTCAAGACTAACAATGCTAGCCCACTGAATTACTAGCCATAAAGGCATGTAAGTACTGGTTGACAACTAATTAATAGGATATGAGTGATTAGATTGATTGTTTGTTTTTATTACAGTAACTGTTTTCCTCAATTTTCCACAGATCCTGTACTTTCTACTACAACATCATGTAAGGATACAATACAAATTAGAGAAACTTTAACGATTTTGACAGCACAAGTAGAGGAAACATATTGTAAATACGTCCAGGAGACACGTGCCTTAGAGTTGTTTTGCTATTTGTGAACCTAAAGTCTTCTGTACAAACAAGAGTTTTTGATTGTTTTATACAAAAAGGAGAAAAACTGTGAATTATTATAATTAATACTAGGTTTATAATAATGGAAAAAAATGTAAAACAATGTTTGCAACTTATACTGGAATATGCAATTTGGTGTAGAACAATATTTTTTTTTAATAAAGAATAATATACCTTTAAACATGTAACAATATAATGACTACAAAATGTAAAAGACTTGTACATTAAAAATCAAATATTGGAACATATTAAAACAAACTGACAAACACAAATGAAATATTTTCATTCTTACATTGTCCTTATGTGTTCTGGTGAAATTGTGTCATGAGTACCAGATTTGTCTCTTACTTGACCCACCAGAGTCTTCACAAAGTCTGCTTCCTCAGTTTTTATGATGGCAATTTGCATATATTCCAGAATGTTATGAAGAGTGATCAGATCAATTGCAATTAATTGCAAAGTCCCTCTTTGCCATGAAAATGAACTTAATCCCCCCCAAATAAAATTCCCACTGCATTTCAACCCTGCCACAATAACACCAGCTGACATCATGTCATTGATTCTCTCGTTAACACTGGAGACCACTCTGTCATGCTGAATGAGTTAGAATAACAGACTGGAAACTTTAAAAGGAGTGGGTGTTGCTTGAAGATGGCTTCAGAGCGCCCAAGAAAGTCCAGCAAGCGCCAGGACTGTCTCTTAAAGTTGTTTCAGCTGCGGGATCGGGGCACCACCAGTGCAGAGCTTGCTCAGGAATGGCAGCAGGCAGGTGTGAGTGCATCTGCACGCACAGTGAGGTGAAGACTTTTGGAGGATGGCCTGGTGTCAAGAAGAGCAGCAAAGAAGCCACTTCTCTCCAAGAAAAACATCAGGGACAGACTGATATTCTGCAAAAGGTACAGGGATTGGACTGCTGCGGACTGGGGTTAAGTAATTTTCTCTGATGACTCGAATGGTACAAAAACATCCTCCAAGAGCAACTTCTCCCAACCATCCAAGAACAATTAAGTGACGAACAATGCCTTATCCAGCATGATGGAGCACCTTGCCATAAATAATTGTGGGTCCATAGCCAGGAAACTCCCAAGACCTTAATCCCATTGAGAACTTGTGGTCAAGCCTCAAGAGGCAGGTGAACAAACCCCCCACATATTCTGACAAACTCCAAGCATTGATTATGCAAGAATGGGCTGCTATCAGTCAGGATGTGGCCCAGAAGTTGATTGACAGCATGCCAGGGGGAATTGCAGAGGTTTTGAAAAAGAAGGGTCAACACTGCAAATATTGACTCTTTGCATAAACTTAATGTAATTGTAAATGAGAGCCTTTTGCCATTTGTGAAATGCTTGTAATTATACTTCAGTATACCATAGTAATATCTGACAAAAAGATCTAAAAACACTGAAGCAGCAGACTTTGTGAAAATTAATATTTGTGTCATTCTCAAAACTTTGGGCCCGAACTGTAGTGTCTAGTGGACAGTATCATAAGTCTGTTCTGCTCCCTGCTTATTTGGGTCTCTTAACTGCAATCTCTCCCTATCCGTCTGATGTTTACATTCCTTTTTTCTCTCATCACCATCTAAACCTCCCTATCTGAGGGTTCATAGATGGCAAACTTGCTGCTCTGGTCACTTTGGCTCCTGTTGTCTTGATGGTGTGGGGGGAGGTATTTAAATAGCAGTTTCTTCCTTTTCCATTGGTTTATTTATATCTGGTGTAGAAAGACCTTAGAGCAGTGGATTGTGTTTGAGGTGTCATCTGCTCAGCTACAAGCTCAGTGTAATTTCCTGAGAGGTCTCCATATCCTGCATTTATACGGTATATTTTTGCATATATATTTTTTTGCAGTACACTTGCAACATTAAATTATATAAGATAATGAATTATGAATCTAGATGGACACTTAAACTAAAACGGACATAAAAAAAAATCAAGCTGCATATATGAAATGCTTATTTGTGGATATTCACACATTGAGGAAATAAGTACATTTATTATCTTTGTCCCTTTTTCGTGCTATTAAATAACAGAAAATCTGTGACTAGGATGTTCACAAGCTACACTCTGACTCCTACCGACCTCTATTTTACTGCACAATAGTTTATTAAATAAAACATTTCAAATCAGTAGGTTTTTTTTATTTTTATTTTTTTATTTGTCATGCATTGTTCACTCCTGTAATGAGTCTGGATTGTTTTAGAACTATGTGTTTTTAAAAATCATTGCAGAACAACAGGTGTTAATCTTTTCTGAAAATGTGCTTACTGCTGGAATGTAAATCTATTGCAGGGAACATTTTAAAATTATTATAAATAGAAAAGGTGGAATTCTTAACCAATGTTTTTTCGTTTATTGATAAAACAAACCAAAAAGAAAAGGGCATAATTATAGATGGTCAATAAGAAACATTTGAAAATGACTTCACAGAAAGTACACACAAAAAAATCAATAATAAAATCACATTTACTTCCAGTCTTGTTGGGTTCCACAGAATGTTTCCAGATAAACAGACAACATTATTTAAAAAAAAAAAATTGGTAGTTTGTATAACTAGACAGACTTTAGCCATAACATACAATTTAGAATATTTTGTCAACTTTTAATAAATACAATGCTGTTGTGAAGAAAGCAAGGGATAAAACAAGGCACACAGAATTTGGTAAATAATCAAATTTATTAATTCCTATTTAAATCCCAAACCACATGTATGTGGATCACAAAAGTGACAAGGTCAATCACAATCTAAAAGTGAGCATTCTTAACTAAATAAAAGCAAATTTCAAAGACTAAATGCTACTTGAAAGGCCAGGAACCTCTAAGCATACGTATGCTAATTGACTAGGGGTTAGGCCTAACCTACTATCTATTACATAGACAGGTAACATATAGTGAGCAAAAATCGTAAGCAAAATCAAGCATAAACATAATGGTAACAAGTTGACTCATAGCAAAGACATTTTCAACAAACAGATCAGAGGAAATGAACGGCAAATGTCTTATATAGCGTCTGAAAAGCAGACGTAGATAACTGCTGCTGGAGGTACAAGTTCACTTATTTTACTTAGCTGCTGTATTTGGATCCGTTATTCCGATTCAAAGTAGATGCAGCATTCAGCGCGTGTAACGTCACTTGCAGCCTGAGGTGTGGTTGTCAGCCTGCTGGCAATAGGTTCGATTGCAAGAGGTGTGTCCCAAACTCCGAGAATCCGTCCACTGGATTGGCCAGTTGCACAAGGTGAAAGAAACCAGGCTTCCACCGATGTTATGTAGCTAAGCACATACCAGGATGCACCGTATACTCAGAAAAGTATATTGAAACAGCCACACACAAAACCAAGCGATTTCTCAGCAAAAGGGTCTCTTATCCTTAAACACCTTCAGATAGATGTTACACGCTCAGTCCAGCACAAGAAAGGAATCCACATTCTCCAGTAGCTAGCCGCTTTAACAAACACGCTCTTTCTCAGCATGCAGCATCAACATTGGGTCAGTTCCAAGGTAGAAATAAACTTGTACCAAAATGTCTTTACTTTGCTTTCTTTGAAAAATGCACACAAGAAAGACAGGAGTTGGTCGACCTCACTCCTGACTAGTACAGCACATAGGTGCTAAGGTTACACAAATGCCAACGCACTTTTCACCCCTGCAGCAAGATTTGTGTCTAAGGGGTTCATCAGGGCATACTATTCCATACCGGATATCCTCTTTATATAGACCCACCTGTGGCTCCACAGGTGATCTACTTGCTAATACACCTGCTAATCTCTTAAAGCTGTATACAGCAGGATGCCCTGTTCAATACTACATGTATTAATAGTTAAAAAGACCAAAAAATGAAAGCTTTGTTATTTCACAAATTTTTAAATGAAAAAGCTAAATTCCTAAGCCTTTCAAAGCAAAGCTAACAACAGCCTTTTGAAATGATCACCTCCAGATAACGGCGCACACTCTATCAGAGAGACATTTATAGAAAACTGGCAAACTCCAGCTTTTCGTTTAAACCTGTTGGGTATCTCGTTCCTAGTTTATAAATCCATTTTGCTTCTTTCTGCAAAAGGATTTTATCATTATTGCCACCTCTGCCATTAGTGATTCCTTTATCAATAATGATAAACTTTAAAGATTCCACGCTTCCTTTATGAAACATTTCAAAATGTCTCGCCACACTGGTGTCATTACAATGAGCAATATCATCACTCTGGGAATATTATGGTGTCCCAGTACACATCAACCAGTCAAGAAGTTTTTTCTCCCTTTTCCTCTGGAAAACGGTGTGGTTAACGCTGAGAAACGCGTAGCAAGTTTTTACTGATTTTATTTGTAACATCTGTTATTATTACTGTTTTTTTATCATTATTTTTATATAAAGCTTTTCCAAAAAAACTTTATGTCTGGAGTCTTCTATTTTTGGATCTATTCTCGGATTTGTTGCCTGCATTGTCCACCAGAGGAAAAGGGAGAAAAAAAACTTCTTGACTGGTTGATGTGTACTAGGACACCATAATATTCCCAGTAAGCGTTATTTGCACTACTGTGTGCGCTATACATTGTGAGTACCCACCGATTTGGGATTCATCTAAGGGGGTATTTATATCTTACTGGTCTGCACTAGGAGTCACCCTCTTTCTTTACCCTTTTACATCTTTCCTGTATGGATAGATATATCACTATATTATCGGACATTTCTTATATTAACGTTAATAACTACAGTTGTATTTCTATTCTACATACAAACTTCCTCCAACCCCAATATCTGGAATTGTATCCACTGAAGAGAGGCTGTGGTTACTTGCAGTTGATGTGGAAAACAAGTACTGCCCATGAGGAGATGGCATGTGTGATCTTGCATCTCTGATGGGTGCACACGTCAGTGCAGTTCTCTGTGATGCACTATTACCACTTGCACAGTTCTGATCGGTTGTACATTTGGGCTGTAATAGAGAAAAACAAAATTGAAATTCCTGCATGTCTACATTAGAATATTACAAAATGTATTATTGCTTTCGGAAAAATATAATCAATAAAAAGAAATGGCAGTTGTGGTTATTCAAACACTTTTTTATAAACATAAAATTCTTCAACATGTGAAACCAAAGTCTAAAAGCAGACCTGTTACTTGTCAATCGTTATTTAAAAAAACAAAAACTTTTAAACTTTATTATTTCAAAAGTGGTAACAAGACTGAATAGATGTTGACAACACTCAGTTCCATTCTTTCAAAAGTGTATAACAGCCTTATAGGAAGGTGGCGCTGATCTAATTCTAGTAAACATTATACAATGCCTTTTCATTAATAAATACACAACACCTAATACACATCTCTACATCTGGAGCACAGGAAAGTCGAGTTATATTAGCATTGAGATTTAGCTATCACCTGCTAGAATCACAGACCTGATAAAGTCCTACATTGTGGCAGTGTAACTGTAATAGATTTATATATCTAACCACTTCATCGTCTTTAATTATTACTATTATTATTTTTGTTTAGAGCACTTATGTTTAGTATGCAAATGTTTCTCCTAACAGTGAGCTGAAAAGGTTTTATTGACAGTATCATCAACATGATTTAAAAAAATAAAAAATAATATACAGGTGGGTTATGATTGCTTAAAGGGACATGAAACCCAAATATTTTCTTTCATGATTCAGATAGAGAATATCATTTTAAACAATTTTATAATTTACTTCTATTATCAAATTTATTTCATTCTTTTAGTATCATTTGTTGAAGGAGCAGCAATGCACTACTGGTTTCTAACTGAACACGTGGGTGAGCCAATCACAACCGTTTTATATATGCAGCCACCAACCAGCAGCTAGAACCAAGGTTCTTTGCTGCTCCTGAGCTTACCTAGATAAACATTCCAGCAAAGGATAACAAGAGAAGGAAGCAAATTAAAAAATAGAAGTTAATTGAAAAGTTGTTTAAAATTGTATTTTCTATCTGAATCATGAAAGAAAAATTGAAGGGGTTTCACGTCCCTTTAATTGTCCCAAAAAAGAAAGAGATTATGACTGGGTAAAGGTCCAGTCCCCCACCCCCAAAAGTATGATATACATTTTACCCCTTTATATGACATGTCATGTTCTTCCAGTCCTCATTCACCATGCAAAATCCAATGTTCCCAGGATTTCCAAGAATTCCTCTTCAGAATTTAGTGTGTCAGTAAAGTTAGCCATCTGGTAATAAAATCTAATGTGGTTTATTACAAACAAGGAGAGTGGAACCATATAGTTATTATCAAAACAAACTTTATCTGCTGTACAAACTAGAGTTATAAATATATTAAAGGGACAGTAAGTTTAATCACTCTATTTAAGACAGAACTGTGTGGAGACATGATCCCACAATGTCATACCAATCAGACATATCCATTTTCCCCACAGCTATGTAAGATCCGATCCAAACGAATACAGCTTATGCTTAAAGTGCTAAATATGTCATAGTAAGACATTGGAAAATTCCTACAGAGAAGACCTGGTTGGCCAGAACTTCTGAATTATTATCTTTAGCCTAGTACTCCTTTCTGAGGTGAAATACTGTGCATCCATTTCATATGGTTCAATTTTATAAGGAATAGTTTGTAAACCATAATAGACCTTGAGCAATATAACTTACATTACAAGGGTGGTGTCTTGTGTGATGAGAAAGAGATTCCCCCTACCCCACTCTGGGATATTTTTTTATCATACTGAGTGTCTACTTCTAATTCCCCCATTTCTGTAATAAATTGCGAGCTGCTGGTTTGCATTACAGAGTTGCAATCGATTATTATGGTCCTCAGAATTCTTCTAAACCTGTTATTTCACTATGGTTATGCAATATCCATCTACCACAATAAGAGCTAAGTGACTCACAGATAAACTTATTCATTATGTGAGAGATTTATATTATATATCTCTGTGTTTGTATATGTGTATGTGAATGTATGTTGAACCTCCTTTGTTGACTGTAGTGTTTGCTTAAAACTCACTAAATATTTAATCAATTAAAAAAACCTATGAATTATTAATACTTCGATCTTCTTTTGGTAAGTTACTCAGTCCTTACAACCATATTACTATCGATACAATCTCTGTGTTGAGCAGGGTTCTCTTTTTTTGTTGTTGCATTTTTTTAATGTGTGCACAGATGGCTAGACCACTTTGTCATTTCTGTCATATTAAAGGGCCATTATGGTAATACAGTTACATTTTCTAAATACATAGTTAAAGTAGTGATCAGGAGCAACATATTTTTGTGAATTTTTCCATGCTAGTCACAGTGATCTCATGTCATAAATGACAAGAAATTGTTTGTAAACAATGACTTGTCTTCACCCCTTATTTTACCTCAATGTTAGCACCTATGTCACAAACAGTTAAACAATTTATAACGTTTTTTTTTTTATATATAAATGTATTTTAACAAAGAATATTTTTTTAATATTTTATTCGAATTAAGTCATTTTTTAATGCCCAAGTCTTAGGTCCTTGGGATAAAGTTGTTATATATAAACTGTCCTAACACCTCTAGGTAAATACCGTTGGGGGGTCTAGTATCTATAAATTTAGACCCAGATTACAAGTTGTGCGGTATGGCTTTACCGCTTGAAAAATGGCCTTTGCATGGGGCATGGTCAGCTACTTGATATTACAAGTCGAGTGTTATGGCTTTACCGTGATCATTATAGCCTATACCGAACAATCCATTCCGCAATCAAAGACCAGTAGTTATGGATTTTGCGAAACAAAAATGTTTCACAAAACTCATAAAAAATATGTTACAAAGTACATTAACACCCATAAACTACCTATTAACCCTTAAACTGCCACCCCCACATTGCATATACTAAAATAAATATATTAAGCCCAAATCCGCCGCCCACCCACATTGCGACTATCTAAATTAAAGTATATCCCTCCGCATCACTAACACCTAATCAACCTTTTTACCCCTAAACCGTCGACCCCCACATCTCCAACACTTAATAAAGCTATTAACCTCTAAACCGCCAACCCCCCACATTGCGACTCCCTAAATAAACCTATTAACCCCTAAACTGCCGGGGCCCCACATTGCCACAAACTAAATTAAACTATTAACCCCTAAACCTAACACCACCTAGCTTTAAATTAAAGTTACAATATAACTACATTAAAATAAATAAAAACTTACCTATGGGGAAAAAAAAAACTAAGCTTAAACTATAAATAAATATATTTATACTTTATAAGAGAGATTCCATAGTAACCGCAATAAGGTTACTACCTATATAGACAGGGATTTCAGCACATCTTTTTAATAAACCGCTGAAACAAATGTCCAGCTCCGCTTAATAGCGGTAGGTGGATACTGCCCTCATTTACCACTCACCTGTAAGCCATCTCAAGAGTGTCTCTGATAAACAAAGTAAAATATGATTAGAACTCATGAACCAATAAAACAGAGAAGCGTTGGTTGGGAAATGACTAAGCACAGATTTAGCTGTACAATTTTATTAAATGAAAATCACATGAAGCAGCATAATAAATAATCCAACTGTGAGCTAGCTGAACTGACAACACCTCCACTAGTGGGTGGTTACGAGCAAAGCGTAAAATCTGCCACCATAGTGAACCATGAGGATCTATGTCAGTAAAGTAGCCTGCAAGAGTATACACAAAATCACATTAGCAATACATCCATATGTGTGGGAATATCTCCCAGTATTGTGCACAATACTTAAACAACCAGTGAATAACAGGTTAATTCCAATCTAAATAAAATAAAGACTTTTTGGACTGTAAAGGGTAATACCACAACTCCAGTAACAGCGGACACCACCAATATAATTAAAGGTATCAGGCGTCTTGTTATAGTAATTCTGGATCTATGTGTGTATAACCCAATTTTACAGGCTGATTGGATTTTCCATAAAATTAATGGTATGTTAACAATGGTTGCGTTTTATCAGGCTATCAAATAGCAAGTAGAGGCTATGGGGAAGAGGATTAACAACTCCAGTATTCAGCGGGCACCACCAATATTAAAAAGGTAACAGGTGTCATGAATGTTAGTTTCCCTGGATCTATGTTAACGCTCCCCCAAAGCCTTTTAGTGTTATCTGTCACAGTAAGATAGCAAATACATAAGACGGTTTGATACAATTAAAGTAATAAAGCAGTGTATATTTAACACCCATAGACAGAATTTCAGTTTCAAAAATTCAAATTGTCCCGCAGATCGCTGTTAGCGTCCACGCTTTTTAAAACCTTGGATCACGGAGAATGAAGCAAGCTGATCCAGTTTACACTGAAACAACGCTGGGATATCTAACCACCTAAAGCAGAACATACGGTTGTATTACAAGTATAAAGTCTTAACTTTGACACATCAGTCCGCAACTATTTAATATACCAGGAGGTTTTGGATGCACTGTGTATAAACACGGATTTACTTTGCGGGACAATTTGAATTTTGGAAATTTGATAGCCTGATAAAACGCAACCATTGTTAACATACCATTAATTTTATGGAAAATCCAATCAGCCTGTAAAATTGGGTTATACACACATAGATCCAGATTTACTATAACAAGACGCCTGATACCTTTAATTATATTGGTGGTGTCCGCTGTTACTGGAGTTGTGGTATTACCCTTTACAGTCCAAAAAGTCTTTATTTTATTTAGATTGGAATTAACCTGTTATTCACTGGTTGTTTAAGTATTGTGCACAATACTGGGAGATATTCCCACACATATGGATGTATTGCTAATGTGATTTTGTGTATACTCTTGCAGGCTACTTTACTGACATAGATCCTCATGGTTCACTATGGTGGCAGATTTTACGCTTTGCTCGTAACCACCCACTAGTGGAGGTGTTGTCAGTTCAGCTAGCTCACAGTTGGATTATTTATTATGCTGCTTCATGTGATTTTCATTTAATAAAATTGTACAGCTAAATCTGTGCTTAGTCATTTCCCAACCAACGCTTCTCTGTTTTATTGGTTCATGAGTTCTAATCATATTTTACTTTGTTTATCAGAGACACTCTTGAGATGGCTTACACGTGAGTGGTAAATGAGGGCAGTATCCACCTACCGCTATTAAGCGGAGCTGGACATTTGTTTCAGCGGTTTATTAAAAAGATGTGCTGAAATCCCTGTCTATATAGGTAGTAACCTTATTGCGGTTACTATGGAATCTCTCTTATAAAGTATAAATATATAATTACTTTAAGGGTCTGCACATCATAATTTTTCCTTCATAAAAGGTTTTTTCACCTGGGCGTTGCCTTTCAGCCTAAGGTAAAGATACAAACTTTAGGCATTACTAGCCTCCCTATCCCATTTATATTTTGAAAACTATAAATAAACCTAACATTACTATTTAAAAAAATAAGATACCAAAAATAAAAAACCTAAATTACAAAAATATAAAACTCCTAACACTACGAAAAGCCCCAAAAACTAACATTACAAAAAATAACAAACTCTAATATTACATAAAATAACTAACTTTAAAATTACACAAAATAACAAAATCTAGCATTACAGAAAATAACAAACAAATTATCCAAAATAAAAAAAGATATTCCTAATCTAATACCCTGTTTAAAATAAAAAAGCCACCCCAAAATAAAAAAAACCCTTATCTATAAATAAACTACCAATAGCCTTTTGTAGGGCATTACCCTAAGGTTAACAGCACTTTTACCCAACAAAAACTACAAAGTACACCCTAACATTACAACCCCCCATACCCCCAAAATAAAAAATCCTAACTAAAAAAATAAATAATCTACCCATTGCCATGAAAATGGCATTTCTATGGGCATTTTTTTTTAGTGCCCATTAAAAAAAAATTAATCTATAACCCTGACAGTCAGTTGTCCAGGGAGAGTAGTGGTGTCTATGAATGTCTTGTTCTGTGGGGCTAACATTTATTTTCACAGACCTTGTGGAAATAAGTTTTATATCTTAATAATAATAAAAAAAGAATAATTTACTCATATTATTTCCACCATTCATTATGTTATGTGTTAATAATTTAATTTCACTTTTTTATATTTAGAAACTTTGACTGGGGAAGTGTAAACTTCTTTGCTATCGTGTATTTTTTTGGTAACTTCACCATTTTGCATTTTACTTCTTTTGCTGGTTATAGCCCTCTCTTTTCTCACCAGCCAATCAGGAAGTTGGACAGCTGTATGCTATGCATTGGGTTAAATTGCTAGACATAACAATGTATTCAAAACAAAGTCTGAGAATTAAAAGCAGATTTTTAAAAATTATTTGAGTTGTTCAAATATTGAAGAAATAACTATACCATTTTAGTTTCTATATAGTAAAGGGCTTTGGCATGATGTAACTAATTTATTCTAGGTTAAAAAGCCTGTTGCTCTTATATCTGCTAAGGCCAGTTAGGAATAATTATAAACACGCTAATTATCTTTCACAACCATACTATTATAAATACATAACAGGAAATACAGGACTCTGTGTCTAAAATCAAAATGTTATCCATATAACTTCCTAGAATCATCTGGAGGAATCAGACTTTCATTTTGTTCACAAGCTGATTTTCAAATATTATAATATCCAGTTGCACAAAAATCATTTCTCCAACATTGGTGTGTCCGGTCCACGGTTTCATCCTTACTTGTGGGATATTCTCCTCCCCTACAGGAAATGGCAAGGAGAGCACACAGCAAGAGCTGTCCATATAGTCCCCCCTCTGGCTCCGCCTCCCAGTCATTCTCCTTGCCACTCTGAACAAGTAGCATCTCCACGGGGATGGTGAGGAGTTTGTGGTGTTAGTTGTAGTTTTTTATTTCTTCTATCAAGAGTTTGTTATTTTAAAATAGTGCCGGTTTGTACTATTTACTCTACAACAGAAAATGAAGATTTCTGTTAAAAGAGGAGTATGATTTTAGCAGCAGTAACTAAAATCAATTGCTGTTCCCACGCAGGACTGTTGAGCCCAGAGAACTTCAGTTGGGGGGAACAGTTTGCAGACTTATCTGCTTCAGGTACGATTAGTCATATTTCTAACAAGACATGTTAATGCTAGAAGACTGTCAGTTTTTCCCTTAGGGGATCGGTAAGCCATTTTCTTAGATTCATAACAGATTAAGGCTTATAAATGGGCTCTATACTGGTTGACACTATTGTGGGCTAAATCGATTGGTTTATATCAGATTTATTGGACATTTAGAGTGTTTTTTTGTGTTATAAATGCACTTTTGGGAACGTTTTTTTCGCCTGGCATCTAGTTAGACTTCTACTTTAGTCAGAAAGGCCCCTTCACTCTGGTAATGCAGATGGAGGAGGCCCCGTTTTCACACCCCAATTGCGCAGTTTATTTTCATGGCAGTGCATGCAGCTTCATTTGAGGGTCCTGTGGGTAAAGAAAACGGACTCAGGAAGGTTTATTTCAGTGCTGAATCACTTTAAGGGAAGGTAAAAAGCCGCAGCAAGGCTGTGGCAGTGATTGTTGTGTGATAAAATTGTTTATTTGAACAAATAGCTCCGTTTTGCTCATTTTGAAACTTGGTGTGCAATACTTTCAAGGCACTAGGACTCTGGAGTGCAAATTTTGTAAAAATCGGACATTGCCTTCATAGTTTTTCAAACTTTCAGAAATAAAGTGTGCTTGTTTATTATTTAAAGAGACAGTAACGCTTTTCTTTAAAAACGTTTTTATTGCATTATTAGCCTGCCATATTCTGTCTAACATGTCTGTACCTTCAGATAGCTTATGCTCTGTATGTATGAAAGCCAAGGTGGTTCCCCCTATTAATGTTTTGTGCAAATTGTGTCATAGCGTCCAAACAAAGTAAGGACAGTACTGTCACATTTAATAAGATTGCCCAGGATGATTCTTCATGTGAAGGTAGTGGGGATAGTTTATCATCCTCTCCTTCTGTGTCAACACCAGTTTTGCCCACGCAGGCGATACCTAGTACATCTAGCGCGCCAATGCTGGTTACTATGCAGCAATTAACTGCAGTGATGGATAATTCTATAGCAAATCTATTATCCAAACTGCCATCCTATTCTAGAAAGCGTGATTGCTCAGTTTTTAAATACAGAAGATGAGCAGGTTAGCGCTGAGGACAATTTATCAGTTGTTCCCTCACATCAATCTGAGTATAGCAGTGAGGGAGGGCCTGTCTGAAGGGGAAGTTTCTGATTCAGGAAAAGTTTCTCAGCAGGCAGACACTGATATAGTGATTTTTAAATTTTTAAATTTAAGTTAGAACACCTCCGCGCCCTGCTTAAGGAGGTCCTAACTACTCTAGATGATTGTGATTCTCTGGTAATTCCAGAGAAATTGTGTAAGATGGACAAATTCTTAGAGGTTCCAGTGCACGCTGATGCCTTTCCGATACCCAAGCGGGTGGCGGACATAGTGACTAAGGAGTGGGAAAAGCCAGGTATACCTTTTGTTCCACCTATATTCAAGAAAATGTTCCCCATTGTCGACCCTAGAAAGGACACATGGCAAAGACGGTTCCTAAGGTTGAGGGGGCGGTTTCAGTGTTAGCTAAGCGCACAACTATTCCTATTGAGGACAGTTGCGTTTTCAAAGATCCTATGGATAAAGGATTAGAAGGACTGTTAAAAAAGAATTTATTCAGCAGGGCTTCCTTCTTCAACCAATCTCGTGCATTATTCCTGTCACTACCGCAGCGTATTTTGGTTTGAGGAACTGGAAAATTCGCTTCAAAGGGAGACTCCATATGATGAAGTCATGGACAGAATTCACGCACTTAAGTTGGTTAATTCATTTCTTTTGGATGCCGCTTTTCAATTAGCTAAGTTAGCGGCGAAAAATTCAGGGTTTGCTATAGTGGCGCGCAGAGCGCTTTGGCTAAAATCCTGGTCGGCGAATGTGTCGTCCAAGAACAAATTGCTTAATATTCCTTTCAAGGGTAAGACCCTATTCGGGCTGGAATTGAAAGAGATTATTTCAGACATTACTGGTGGAAAGGGACATGCCCTCCCACAAGATAGGCCTTTTAAGGCTAAGAACAAATCTAATTTCGTTCCTTTCGCAATTTCAGGAACGGACCAATTCCTAACTCTGCGGCCTCCAGACAAGAAGGCAACACTTCCCAACCTTAACCAGCATGGAAACCATTGCAAGGTTGGAACTAGGGTAAACAGGCCAAAAAGCCTGCTGCTGCTACCAAGACAGCATGAAGGGGTAGCCCCGATCCGGGACCGGATCTAGTAGGGGGCAGACTCTCTCTCTTTGCTCAGGCTTGGGCAAGAGATGTTCCGGATTCCTGGACACTAGAATAGTCTCTCAGGGATATCTTCTAGAATTCAAGGAACTTCCTCCAAAGGGAAGGTTCCACATGTCTCGCTTATCTTCAGACCAGATGAAGAGACAGGCATTCTTACACTGCGTAGCAGACATAGTAAAGATGGGAGTGATACACCCAGTTCCAATAACGGAACAAGGAAGATTTTTCCAACAATCCAGGAGGGTCAATACATGACTACCGTGAATTTAAAGGATGCGTACCTGCATATTCCTATCCACAAAGATCTCCATTAGTTCCTGAGGTTTGCCTTCCTGGAAAGACAGTTTGTGGCTCTTCCATTCGGTTTAGCTACTGCTTCCAGAATTTTCACAAAGGTGCTAGGGTCCCTTCTAGCGGTATTAAGACCGAGGGGCATTGCTATAGCACCTTATCTAGACGACATTCTAACCCAAGCGTCGTCTCTTTCCAAAGCAAAGGCCCATACAAGACATTGTTCTAGCCTTTCTCAGATCTCACGGGTGGAAGGTGAACGTAGAAAAGAGTTCCCTGTCTCCGTCAACAAGAGTTCCCTTTTTGGGAACAATAATAGATTCTTTAGAAATGAAGATCTTCCTGACAGAAGTCAGAAAGACAATGCTTCTAAACGCTTGTCAAGTTCTTCACTCTATTCTGCAGCCTTCCATAGCTCAGTGCATGGAAGTAGTAGGATTGATGGTTGCAGCAATGGATATAGTTCCTTTTGCTCGAATTCATCTAAGACCATTACAACTGTGCATGCTCAATCAGTGGAATGGGGACTATGCAGACTTGTCTCCACAGATTCAAGTAGACCAGATGAACAGAGACTCACTCCGTTGGTGGTTGACTCAGGATCACCTGTCTCAGGGAATGAGTTTCCGCAGACCAGAGTGGGTCATTGTCACGACCGACGCCAGTCTATTAGGCTGGGGCGCGGTATGGGATTCCCTGAAAGCTCAGGGTCTATGGTCTCGGAAAGAGTCTCTTCTCCCGATAAACATCCTGGAACTGAGAGCGATATTCAATGCTCTCCGGGCTTGGCCTCAACTAGCGAAGGCCGGATTCATAAGATTCCAGTCAGACAACATGACGACTGTAGCTTACATCAACCATCAGGGAGGAACAAAGAGTTCCTTGGCGATGAGAGAGGTATCCAAGATCATCAAATGGGCGGAGGATCACTCCTGCCATCTATCTGCAATTCACATCCCAGGAGTAGACAACTGGGAGGCGGATTATTTGAGTCGTCAGACTTTCCATCCGGGGGAGTGGGCACTCCACCCGGAGGTCTTTGCCCAGTTAACTCAACTATGGGGCATTCCAGATATGGATCTGATGGCGTCTCATCAGAACTCCAAGGTTCCTCGATACGGGTCCAGATCCAGGGATCCTAAGGCGACACTAGTAGATGCATTGGTGGCGCCTTGGTCGTTCAATCTAGCTTATGTGTTTCCACTGTTCCCTCTCCTTCCCAGGCTTGTAGCCAGGATCAAACAGGAGAAGGCCTCGGTGATTCTGATAGCTCCTGCGTGGCCACGCAGGACTTGGTATGCAGACCTGGTGAATATGTCATCGGCTCCACCATGGAAGCTACCTTTGAGACAGGATCTTCTAGTACAAGGTCCATTCGAACATCCAAATCTAGTCTCTCTGCAACTGACTGCTTGGAAATTGAACTCTTGATTCTATCTAAGCGTGGGTTTTCAGATTCAGAGAGGACAGAAAGCTACTGTTACCTCTCTTTACTTTTGGCTGAAAAGCATCATCCGATTGGCTTATGAGACTGCTGGACGGCAGCCTCCTGCACAATTTACAGCTCATTCTACTAGAGCTGTGGCTTCCACATGGGCCTTCAAGAACGAGGCTTCTGTTGATCAGATCTGTAGGGCATCGACTTGGTTTTCCCTGCATACTTTGCCAAATTTTCAAATTCGATACTTACGCTTCTTCGGAGGCTATTTTTGGGAGAAAGGTTTTGCAAGCCGTGGTGCCTTCCATTTAGGTAACCTGATTTGCTCCCTCCCTTCATCCGTGTCCTAAAGCTTTGGTATTGGTTCCCACAAGTAAGGATGAAACCGTGGACCGGACACACCAATGTTGGAGAAAACAGAATTTATGCTTACCTGATAAATTACTTTCTCCAACGGTGTGTCCGGTCCACGACCGCCCTGGTTTTTTAATCAGGTTTGAAAAATTTCTTTCTTTCTTTATACACTACAGTTACCACGGCACCCTATAGTTTCTCCTTTTTCTCCTAACCGTCGGTCGAATGACTGGGGGGCGGAGCCAGAGGGGGGACTATATGGACAGCTCTTGCTGTGTGCTCTCCTTGCCATTTCCTGTAGGGGAGGAGAATATCCCACAAGTAAGGATGAAACCGTGGACCGGACACACCGTTGGAGAAAGTAATTTATCAGGTAAGCATAAATTCTGTTTTTTCAGTGTCCTACCCTTCATCAAAAACCAGAGATAATGTTTTGTCTTTTCAGATTCAGCCCTTGTGGGTCAATGTCAGTCTTATTCCAACTAGTCTAGTGTAAAGGGGATTTAAAGGGATATAGAACCCAAATTTTTTATTTTGTGGTTCAGACGGAGCATACATTTTTAAAAACAAGTTTCCAATTTACTTCTAGTATCAAATTTGCTTTGTTCCCATGGTGTTCTTTGTTGAAGAGATACCTAGGTGGGTGGTCTGGAGCACTACATGGCAGGAAATAGTGCTGCTATCTTGCAAATGGACAACATTCTTGCAAACCTGCTGCCATATAGTGCTCCAGACACATGCATGCTCCTGAGATTATGGTCCTGCTCTTTAACAAAAGATACCAAGGGAACAACGCAAATGCGATAATAAAAAAAATTATAAAGTTGTTCAAAGTGATATGTTCTATCTGAATCATGAAACAAAAAAAGTAGTGGTTTGTGTTTTCTTTAGTGTTTTCTTTATTTCTTTATTTTTGCTATCTGCTGTGTTAAAATACTACAGGAAGACTAAACAATATTCTGCCATAAGTACAAAAGTATAAAAATTTGAACGCCATTGCAAAACAGAATGATTGAAATTAAAGGGACATTAAACACTTAGGGCTAGATTACAAGTGAGGTGCAAACTGTTTTGCACAAGCGATATTGTGTTTTCGCAAGCCTTTTTCATTGCGCTGATGTTACAAGTTGAGCGAAAATCGCGATTACGCTTCAATCCTTACTGCAATCTCAGAGCTGTGGTTAACTGTTTTCCAAAACAAATTTGCACAACACTTCAAAAATACATAACAAAGTACAGTTACACTCATAGTAACACTGTCTAATAAAAAATATTTAAAATATATTGCACACAAAAGTTACAAGGACTCAAAGAGTGGAAATCAGGCAAATGGCTTTAACACTGAGACACATACATATACATTGCTAAAGATGTATTTGTATTTATATATATATATGTGTGTATATGTATTTACAGTCATATACACACATATAAAAGCATTGATATATATATATTTACACACATATAAACATATATATATATATATAAGGCATTTGAGCCCTTTGCCATTAAGTAAATTAAAACCACAATAAAACATATTTATGCAATATTCATATTTAATAAAGACTTTATCTATGTATTTACTGTAAATATTTCCCATTTGGTAATGTGAATATGCTATGTTGTTTGCGCGATGGGTCTTAGGTTTTTTTTCAACAGTTTTTTTTCTATCCATTGACTTCTATGGGGAATGCGAAACTGCGGTTGTGTTTGCGCGATCTTGGATGTTAGTCTTTTTTTCACTTTTTTTCCTCCATTGATTTCTATAGGGGAAACTTTAAATTATGTGTTTTTGTAAATCGTTTTTCAAATGTTTGCGTCCATGACCTTGAAATTTTAAAGGGATATTAACCCTTTCCTGATGGTACTTTTTACAAATAAGTAAAAAACTTAAACCACGCGATCGTTCATGCGATCGTGTAGTTTCAATGATGGTATTGTGTCAGGGGGGAGTGCCAATGATGCTAGGCTCTCCCTCCAGCTTGCAATCCCATTTAGAAAGCGCCTATAGCTTCAGTACAGCCAAACTGCTAGGACGTTCCATGCCGTCCTAATGGCGCTTAAAATTCAGCACAGTTAGGACGGCATGGAACACTCGCTTGGTAAAACAAATATGTTAAATCAAAGTAAATATAAAAAGAAAAAGGTTGTGTAAAAAACAGGCAATAATGTAATAGTTTTCTTGCAAAATTAGCACTTAGAAATTCTCAGTGTAGTCCCCCTGCCCCCAGTGTGACAAGAGCAGGACATTTTCAAAACCTACGTTTTTTTTCTGTCAGTCTGGGCATGAGCAAATCTGACTCCCTTTTATCTAATAGATCAGCAATATTTCAGACTGTGTGTGTACCTTCTGAGTATCTTTTCCTGTGATTACAACTCAAGTTGGAGTCCCACTATTGTGGCTCACACAGGGCTAGTAAGTTTGTAACATTAATCCCAAGATCAAACAGTATAGTTAAAGTAAGGCTTACCGCATTCAGAAAGGTTCCGTTTGGAGTATCGCTGGTATATCTGTATGGATCTCTCCAGGTAAAGCTGTCCTCCTTCTGTTGATTGGTAACCATTTACCAGTGTATACGGTGTCGCCAAACTATATCGCCAAACTCACACAGAGCGTGCAGCCTCACTTTGATGCTGACATAGTGAAGCCGGCATTGACTGTTATACTTAGACCGCTGGGGCTCTCCTCTCCTCATAAGGGTACAAAGTAGCGAGGAGAGATTAGTTAGTTTAAAAGTTCAATTTATTGAGAACAAAAGATTAAAAACGAATGCAGTAGACAGTTTTTGCAGCTGACGCGTTTACTGCATCAAGGGCACTTCATCAGAGCTGGGGAACAGGTGTATTATACAGCTATTAATTTACAAAAGGTATTCATTTAGACCAATCACTGTACAGATAACACATCCATATTAATTAACCTATTCATCACCTCCATTTAAGCTAAGATATATACAGAATTTTTTTTTATACAGACCTTGCAATAAGCCAAGATACACTTAAAAACAATAGATAAAAAAATAAATTGGGAACATTCTCTGTCTACCTCTATTTCATAATGTTTCTAAGTAGAGGGTAAGCAAGCATATATGACAAAGCTAGATCTTATGAGTGGGCGGCACATAAGCCAAATAAAAGTCTTTTCACTAGCCTAGAGGTTTTATGACACCAGGCTAAAATAAACCTTTTAGGACTGTGACAGGAAGTAATGGACACTGCACAAATATAGTGTAAAAAAGAAATAAAAGGTAAAATCCATTTAAATAGATGAATCATACATATTGCAATGATTTCTATTTTATTTTTATATATATATATATATTTTTTTTTTCCAAAAATATTTTATTTAGTAAAATATGAACATTGTACATATACATTTGGCATCATTACAAAGTTGTATACATTTTCCGCTATATATGCTGTACGCACACAGCGCGGCTGACATGGAGTGAGAAGAAAAACGATACTTAGAAATACCATAAAAAAGAAAAAAAAAAAGAAGACAAACAAAACAAAACACACTGTGCTGCCCAACCTATAAGACTATACAGATATCGTATGCATTAAAGGGCCACTAAACCCAAAATCTTTCTTTCATGATTCAGATAGAGAATAGAAATTTAAACAACATTACAATTTACTTCCATTTTTTATTTTGCTTAATTTTTTAGATATCCTTAGTTGAAGAAAAAGCAATGCACAAGGTGAGCCAATCACACAAGGCTTCTATGTGCAGCAACCAATCAGCAGCTACTGAGCATATCTAGATATGCTTTTCCGCAAAGAATATCAAGAGAATAAAACAAATTAGATAATATAAGTAAATTAGAAAGATGTTTAAAATTGCATTCTCTTTCTAAATCATAAAAGAAAAAATGTGGGTGTCATGTCCCTTTAATTCAATACCCAATATCCCAGTCTTAAGTACATGAAATGAATCACTTTGACCTTTCACTGTAAAACCCCAGTCCTTCTACATCCCATTTACCCTTCCAGTGTACCAAATTCCACCTTTCTGCTAATACACTAGACCACCTATTTAAGCACTCTGCATGCAGTAGTTGTTTTAACGTCACAAACCAAATTTATCTTTTATATAGTCTTCCCATATTATCTTAATTTGCATATATCTATCTAATTTGCGTTGTTTGAGATAATGATATTCTTCCAGTGAGATAGAGTGGTTACATTCTTGTACCCATTGAGCTATAGACGGGACGTTGGAACTTCTCCAATTCTTAGCTATTAATAACTTAATACTATTACTAGCGATATTAAATAATTTGGTCTGCTCTACTGTGAATCTTTTAGGGGCGATGTGAAATAGCCAGAGGGCCGGATCCAGCGGTAAATTCCTATCAAGTAGCTTTGATGTTTCCTTTGCAATTTTTCCCCATACAGGGATTATGTTAGGGCATTGCCACCAAATATGTGTCATATGGCCAATATGGATTTGACATCTCCAGCAAGTGTCAGAGGAATTACTGAAAATTTTCTTACTGCGTGATGGGGTAAGATACCACCTGTGTAGTAGCTTCATATTTAATTCCAGGAGTTTACTGGATGTGGCAGATTTCTTAATTGCTGTAAATATCTTAGATGCATCTATATGGGAAAACTGCACTCCTAACTCTTCCCCCCATTTATTTATGAAATGAGGTATATGGCCTGGTGCATTCTGTTTCAATAGTACATAAATAATGGACAGTGCGTGTCTTGTAGGGGACGGCTTATGACATAAGGATTCAAAGGCTGTCAGAGGCCTCAGCATGTTCCTCTTATGTGGGTGTCCTGACAAATAGTTATAGCATTGCATATAAAAGTACCAGTTTCTAAAACAGCTGAAACCTTCCTCAATTAAGGTAACCCTATCATGTAACTGGGTCTCATTCCCCAGATGGCATATCATCAGCACCCTATCCTGTTGTATGTCGCCTTTAATCATGGATAATTGGCCAGGAGCAAATTCCTTGTTGGAGATAAGAGGTAAGTGGCGAGTATGTAGAGGAAATGTTAGGAATCTCAACCAGGATTCTATCCCAAATCAACATAGTCTCCTGAATCATATGTGTGAGGTTAGTCTGTGTTGGTCCTATGACCGCCGGTGTCCAGCACCGTGTACCCAGGTGTGAGCAGCCCGCTATATCATGTTCAAGACGTACCCAAATTTTATGTTTGAAATTAGTGTACCAGTCCACTATTCTCTGTAAGTGTATTGCCTTCCAGTAAGAAACCAGGTCGGGAACTCCGAGCCCCCATTATCAATCGTCTGACACATGTCTTTTCTATTTATCCACGCATGTCGCTTATTCCATATAAATTAAAAAAAAATTATTTGCAGGGATGTAAGATATGTTCGTGGGAGGGCTATGGGTAGTGTCTGTATTATGTATAATATCTTTGGAAGTATACTCATTTTGAACGCATTAATCCTGCCCGTCCAAGTCAGAGGTTTCCTCCGCCAGGAGGAAAAGGTGGCTATGACTAATGACTGGAGTGGTATGAAATTGGCATCAAAGATTTTATGGACTGTAGGAGTCAGGTAATTTTAATTTACGGTCTTGCCATCTAAACGGGCAGATCTGTTGTAGGTGTTGTATGTCCTCAGCTGGGGTATTAATATTTATTATTTCCGATTTATTTTGGTTGATAAGGAAGTTTGAGATTTTCCCAAATTCATCTAACTGGCGTAATCAATTTGGAATAGATTGGATTGGTTTCGTCAGAAAGAAGAGCACATCATCCGCATATAGCAGAAGCTTGTGGTGATGTCCCTTAACTTGTACTCCTGTGATGCCAGCAATAGATTTTATTTTTAGAGCTATAATTTCAATTACACAGGCAAATAGGAGTGGTGACAAGGGACATCCCTGCCTGGTTCCGTTGGATATCCCGAAGGGAGCTGACATGGAGCCATTTACACGGACTCTAGCCATCGGGTATGAATACATAGCAAATACTCTATCTACGAATGACTCGCCTAGACCCATTCTCAAAAGGACCACGCGGAGAAAACACCAGCTGACCCGGTCGAACGCCTTTTCAGCATCTGTGGACACTATCACAGTGGGGATAGATCGATTATTCACGTAATCAATTAAGTCAATTGCCCGCACTGTGTTGTCCTTTGCTTCTCTTGTAGGTATAAAGCCCACTTGATCAGCGTGTATTAAATCTGGTAGTAAGGCGTTCAACCGGGTCGCCAGCAATTTGGCATAAATTTTAACGTCGGTGTTCACCAAAGAGATCGGTCTATAATTCTCGACCCTCGTATGATCTTTACCCTCTTTGGGAATCAGTGATATATGTGCGGTCAACGAACTACTCAGAAATGGGTTGGTACAAGTAATAGAGTTGAACAGGGTTAATAGGTGGGGCGCGAGTATTTTGTTATATTTCTTATAATAGTAATTGGTAAAGCCATCTGGGCCTGGGGCCTTTCACAGTGGCAGGTCCTTTAAGACCAAGAGGAGTTCTTCCATTTTAAAGGGGGAATTAAGAGCCTCCTCCTGGGTCTGTGTGATAGTGGCTATAGATAACTCTCTAAGGAAAGAATCTATTAGGGCTGCATGAGTTGTGTCCTCAGGGAAGTCTTCTGGGAGGTTATATAGAGATTCGTAATATGTGCAGATATTTCGGAAGTAGAGTAGGCTGTATTTTTGCCTGGTCTATTTATAGATAGGATATAGGACCTGTTACGGTACCAACAGTGTACCAAGGGTTAGTACCAGGGAACAATGTCCTGCATAGGGAATCAGCAATTCACAACCCAGCCAGTTTCAGGTTTAAAACAGAATGTCATTTATTAAAGGCTAGATGCCTAGTATTTATACAGGTTTGACCCCAGATGGGGGGGTTGAAAGACTCTGGTACATTTAGATAAAAAGGGGAAGACGCCCTTTTATGAAACAGTAGAATTACATTACTTAAATACTTTAACCCCAAGACACTCTTGGCCCTTCTTATCACTTAGGCGTTTTCTCTCTGGAGGTGATCAAACAATAGAATGCTTAGCACTAATTAGATTATAGCTGGAGCCAGCAACTCTGTCTTTAGAAATTAGTTTCTTAGCTAAACACAATTAACTCCTTCAGTCCTGACAGAAGGGTCTGTCACATATCTCCCCCCTTGTGGAACACTCCGGCAGACCCGGCTTGACCCTTTTGCGGGTCAACCTGGGGATGACCGGACTAGGAGGTGGTAGGCATGTCAGTTTGCCAGGATAATCCATCTGTATTCTCGTTATGAGAGAGAATTCCTGTCCATACAAACAAGGGTTCAACTTCCTCAGTGCCCAGACTAGGGCTAAACAGTCCTTCAAAATCCCATCAGCTTCTTTACGAGTTTTTTGTACCTGCTCTTTATAGGTATCCACAATCCCTTCATACTGACATAGGGTGCCCTTGAGTTGCTGCACCTCACTATGAGCCAGCGTCAGCTTCTCCTCAAGTGTCGCTAAGTTTGTCTTTAATGTTTCATGTCCCACTCTCAAGCTGGTGTTTTCTGCAGTCTGTCGGTGCAGCTGGTCTAGCAGAGATTCCTGTTCTAAACGTGTTTTTTCCTCTGCGCTCCTCTTCTCCTTCATCAGCGCATTGTAACTGGACTTCCACGTATCAATAGCGGACAGAGATTTACTGAGCTCAGCGTCCTGGGGCTTAGCAGCAGGTGGGTCAGTCTCTGCTGCATGGATCTGGGCACGGGTAGTCACAGGGTTAACATCAGCGGGACCCATAGGAGCGTAGGCAGAAACAAGGGGGGCCAAGTCATTTCCAAGAAGAACATCAGCAGGTAAGTCCTTCTTGACCCCCACATTCACAGGTCTAGCGCCCACTCCCCAATCCAAATGTACCCTGGCAACAGGTAGGCTGAACACATCGCCCCCTGCTACCCTCACAGCCACAGTGTCTCCAGTGTACTGTTTCTCAGACACCAAGTTCTTTTGAAGCAAGGTCATGGTAGCACCAGTATCCCGTAGACCACTGACCTTCTTCCCATTCACTTTAACCAGTTGCCGGTTATTCCGGTGAGCAGCTTGCACAAGGTCTGCCTCATGTAGGATGCTCCAGCATTCTTGTGCCTCTACGTAGCGGGCCGCAGGCTGAGGATTACGTGGGATTCCGCCGGCGGGTCTTCTCCAGGACTGCGCTTGGTTCGCTGCGTTTAGGGGACACTCTGGTCTTTTGTGCCCTAGTTGCTTACATCTAAAGCACCGAATCGGTTGTGAGTAGCCCCGCGAATTGAACCGGGCTCTCTGAGGGTAGTTCGTGGCCAGAGGCCGTGTGGTATAGCGGTGCGCCGGGGGTTGGTAACTGGCAGCTGCTGGGGTGACTGGGGGTCTGTACTCCACTCTAGCAGGGGGCTTAGTGGTAGCAGTGTCCAGTTTGCGGGCATCCGTATACTCATCTGCCAAGCGAGCCGCTTCATGCAGGGTGGAGGGTTTACGGTCCCGAACCCACTCTCGAACTCCTGTGGGTAACTTGTCGAAGCAATGTTCCAACAGGAATAGCTGCAGCACCTCTTCCCCAGATACGGCTTGGCACCCCGCTATCCAGTGAGCTGCTGTGCGGTGCACCTTACATGCCCACTCAAGGTAGGAATCACCAGCTAATTTAACAGTGTCTCTGAACCGCCTCCGGTATGCCTCCGGTGTAACCGCATACCTGGAGAGCAGAGCCTCTTTTACAGTATTATAATCCCCGACTTCCTCATCTGGAATGGCCCGAAAAGCCTCACTGGCCCGGCCGGATAATTTTCCGGATAATATCATGACCCAGTCCTCTGCGGGTACCTTGTGTAGTGCACATTGCCTCTCAAAATCCGCAAGGTACCCATCAATCTCTCCTTCTGTTTCCAGGAAGTTTTTAAAAGCTGCAAAATTTACTTTTCTCTTTTCCACTGGGTTTGCTGTGACTTGGGCTGCTGCAGCGCCGCTTTGGCGAAGTAGGTTGGCCTCCACAGCTGCTATGACCCGGTCGATAATTTCCGCAGATGGGTTGGGGCCATAATATGCCAGTCTTATTTTAACCGCCCGATCAAAGCTTGCTTCTTCAGGGGTTCTGTCTGCTATGCTGGGCCCATTGGTTCCTTCTGTTCCTGGTACTCTTTCCATCTTAGTCAGTGTTGTAATAATACCCCTCTTCCTGAGGTTACTGGCTTGTGTAGTTGCTCTTCTGGGCGATAAGGTTCATTCCGTCGCTTGCCACCAATTGTTACGGTACCAACAGTGTACCAAGGGTTAGTACCAGGGAACAATGTCCTGCATAGGGAATCAGCAATTCACAACCCAGCCAGTTTCAGGTTTAAAACAGAATGTCATTTATTAAAGGCTAGATGCCTAGTATTTATACAGGTTTGACCCCAGATGGGGGGGTTGAAAGACTCTGGTACATTTAGATAAAAAGGGGAAGACGCCCTTTTATGAAACAGTAGAATTACATTACTTAAATACTTTAACCCCAAGACACTCTTGGCCCTTCTTATCACTTAGGCGTTTTCTCTCTGGAGGTGATCAAACAATAGAATGCTTAGCACTAATTAGATTATAGCTGGAGCCAGCAACTCTGTCTTTAGAAATTAGTTTCTTAGCTAAACACAATTAACTCCTTCAGTCCTGACAGAAGGGTCTGTCACAGGACCTATTTATTCGCCTTCTAAGCTTACGTGCTAATAGCCTACTACACCTATTGTCACTAACATAGTGATTTTGTTGTAGCTTGAGTGCGAGTTGCTTACAGTCTCTATCTAATAATGTATTGACTCTCTAAGTGTCTGTAGTTCCTTTTTCAGGGTTTCATCTGTGGGTAAGAACCTAAGTTTCTCCTCAACAGTAGTGATGGCAGACAATGCGCTCTGGAGTGCGGAGCGTTGTTTGTGGTCATGGGATTGTATACTAATAAGGTCACCCCTAATTGTGCTCTTATGAGCCTCCCAAATAAGTCTAAAGTCAGGTATAGAGGAAATGTTTAAGTTAAAATATTCCTGTAGTCTAGTCTCAATTTTTTCTAGGTACAGTGGATGATCCAATAAATCATTTTTTAATTTCCATACATACATGGAGTGTACGGCCATTTGGCTGCACAACTCACCTTGGAGTGATCCGTCCAGCCTGTAGGGGATATTTTTGAGCTAGTTGCCAGGGATAAACAAGATACATCCAAAAATATATAATCAATACGGGAGAAGCGGGAGTGGGGGAAGGAAAAAACCATGTATTGACGGTCTAACATGTGATGTATCCTCCAGACATCATGTATCGCTAAATCCCTGATGTGTTGTTTGACTCTATAGGTAACTCTATTTGGTGTAGAGGAAAGTCCTGTTGAGGTGTCTAAGGCAGTGTTAAGAGAGACGTTAAGGTCTCCTCCAAGTATCACCAAGCCTCTCTTGTTCTCCAACAAGGTGTCAGAAAAGCGTTTAAAAAAGTGATCTTGCTGGACATTGGGTGCATAGACACAGGCCAGCGTGACCATTATGTTATATAGTTTGCCAACTAATATCAAATACCTACCCTCCCTGTCTTGTATTAAATTAAACAGAGTAAAAGGGATACCCTTTCTTATTAATATTCCTACCCCGTTAGTTTTAGTATGGTTAGATGAGTAAAATGTCTCACCGAATTTATATTTAAAAGTTTTGGGCTCTTTCTTATGTATGAAGTGGGTCTCTTGTACTAAAATTATATCGCCTTTGTTATCTTTAAAGTCCTTAAGGGCTGTATTCCTCTTACTCGGGGAGTTAAGGCCTTTTGCATTAATAGTTATAATATTCAGCACATTTTTTTCAGAAGTCATGAGTTATTAGTATAAGGAGAAGGAGTTGATCAACACATGGTCCAATATAAGTCTCATCCTATTATATAAAAGGCCAAGTGTGTTTGTCCGAAGCTGTCATGCGCAGTACAGACAGCACAAGGACAAACACACCTGGCCTTTGAGTCCCTGCTCCTGCTGGTGATCCGATCTGCCCCGCGGTAGGAGTGGGCGTGGCCGGTCGTGCGCGGGGGTGTGGCCAGGGCGTGGCCTGGTGTGATTGGCCATGAAGGGGCGTGATCTGGTGTGAAGGGGCGTGGCCTGGTGTGAAGGGGCGTGGCCGGGCGCAGTCGCACGTTGGAAGATGGGAGAGAGATAGAGAGGGGAGAGAGAGGGGGAGAGAGAGGGGGAGAGAGACAGCAAAAGACAGGGGGGAGAAAGAGAGGGGGAGAGACAGCAAAAGACAGGGGGAGAGAGACAGTAAAAGAGAGGGGGAGAGAGACAGCAAAAGAGAGAAGGGGAAAGAGACAGCAAAAGAGAGAGGGGGAGAGAGACAGCAAAAGAGAGAGGGGGAGAGACCGCAAAAGAGAGGGGGGGAGAGACAGCAAAAGAGAGGGGGGAGAGAGACAGCAAAAGAGAGAGGGGAGAGAGACAGCAAAAGAGAGAGGGGGAGAGAGACAGCAAAAGAGAGAGGGGGAGAGAGACAGCAAAAGAGAGGGGGAGAGAGACAGCAAAAGAGAGGGGGAGAGAGCGCAAAAGAGAGGGGGGGAGAGCGCAAAAGAGGGGGGGGAGCGCAAAAGAGAGAGGGGGAGAAAGACAGCAAAAGAGAGGGGGAGAGAGACAGCAAAAGAGAGGGGGAGAGAGACAGCAAAAGAGAGAGGGGGAGAGAGCGCAAAAGAGAGGGGGGAAGAGCGCAAAAGAGAGGGGGGGGGAGAGCGCAAAAGAGAGGGGGGGAGAGTGCAAAAGAGAGAGGGGGAGAGAGACAGCAAAAGAGAGGGGGAGAGAGACAGCAAAAGAGAGGGGGAGAGAGACAGCAAAAGAGAGAGGGGGAGAGAGACAGCAAAAGAGAGAGGGGGAGAGAGACAGCAAAAGAGAGAGGGGGAGAGAGACAGCAAAAGAGGGGGGGGAGAGAGACAGCAAAAGAGAGGGGGGGAGAGACAGCAAAAGAGAGGGGGGATAGAGACAGCAAAAGAGAGAGGGGGAGAGAGACAGCAAAAGAGAGAGGGGGAGAGAGACAGCAAAAGAGAGAGGGGGAGAGAGCGCAAAAGAGAGGGGGGAGAGAGAGAGCAAAAGAGAGAGGGGGAGAGAGACAGCAAAAGAGAGAGGGGGAGAGAGAGTGCAAAAGAGAGGGGGAGAGAGACGGCAAAAGAGAGGGGGGAGAGAGACGGCAAAAGAGAGGGGAGAGAGACAGCAAAAGAGAGAGGGGGAGAGAGACAGCAAAAGAGAGGGGGAGAGAGACAGCAAAAGAGAGAGGGGGAGAGAGACAGCAAAAAGAGAGGGGGGATAGAGACAGCAAAAGAGAGAGGGGGAGAGAGACAGCAAAAGAGAGAGGGGGAGAGAGCACAAAAGAGAGGGGGGAGAGAGAGCGCAAAAGAGAGGGGGGAAAGAGAGAGCGCAAAAGAGGGGGGGAGAGAGAGAGCGCAAAAGAGAGGGGGGGAGAGCGCAAAAGAGAAGGGGGAGAGAGAGCGCAAAAGAGAGGGGTGGAGAGAGAGTGCAAAAGAGAGGGGGGTGAGAAAGCGCAAAAGAGGGGGGTGAGAGAGCGCAAAAGAGAGGGGGGTGAGAGAGCGCAAAAGAGAGGAGGGAGAGAGAGCGCAAAAGAGAGGGGGAGAGAGAGCACAAAAGAGAGGGGGAGAGAGAGCACAAAAGAGAGGGGGGAGAGAGAGCGCAAAAGAGAGGGGGGAGAGAGAGCGCAAAAGAGAGGGGGAGAGAGCGCAAAAGAGAGGGGGGAGAGAGAGTGCAAAAGAGAGGGTGGGAGAGAGAGCGCAAAAGAGAGGGGGAGAAAGAGCGCAAAAGAGACGGGGGAGAGAGCGCAAAAGAGATGGGGAGAGAGAGAAGCAAAAGAGAGGGGGGAGAGAGAAGCAAAAGAGAGGGGGGAGAGAGACAGCAAAAGAGGGGGGGGGGAGAGAGACAGCAACAGAGAGAGGGGGAGAGAGACAGCAACAGAGAGAGGGGGAGAGAGACAGCAGCAGAGAGAGAGGGAGAGAAACAGTAAAAGAGAGGAGGGAGAGAGACAGCAAAAGAGAGGGGAGAGAGACAGCAAAAGAGAGAGGGGGAGAGAGACAGCAAAAGAGAGGGGGGAGAGAGACAGCAAAAGAAAGGGGGGAGAGAGACAGCAAAAGAGGGGGGAGAGAGACAGCAACAGAGAGAGAGGGAGAGAGACAGCAACAGAGAGAGGGGGAGAGAGACAGCAACAGAGAGAGAGGGAGAGAGACAGCAAAAGAGAGAGGGGGAGAGAGACAGCAAAAGAGAGGGGGGGAGAGAGACAGCAAAAGAGAGGGGGGAGTGAGACAGCAAAAGAGAGAGAGGGAGAGAGACAGCAAAAGAGAGAGGGGGAGAGAGACAGCAAAAGAGAGAGGGGAAGAGAGAGCGCAAAAGAGAGGGGGGAAGAGTGCAAAAGAGGGGGGGGAAGAGCGTAAAAGAGAGGGTGGAGAGAGAGTGCTAAAGAGAGGGGGAGAGAGCGCTAAAGAGAGGGGGAGAGAGAGAGCGCAAAAGAGAGGGGGAGAGAGAGAGCGCTAAAGAGAGGGGGAGAGAGAGCACAAAAGAGAGGGGGGAGGGAGAGCGCAAAAGAGAGGGGGGAGAGAGAGGGGGGGAGAGCGCAAAAGAGATGGGGGAGAGAGAGCGCGCAAAAGAGATGGGGGAGAGAGAGAGCGCAAAAGAGAGGGGGAGAGAGAGAGCGCAAAAGAGAGGGGGAGAGAGAGCGCAAAAGAGAGGGGGAGAGAGAGAGCGCAAAAGAGTAGGGGAGAGAGCGCAAAAGAGTAGGGGGGAGAGAAAGAGCTCAAAAGAGATGAGGAGAGAGATCAAAATAGAGGGGGGAGAGAGAGCGCAAAAGAGAGGGGGGAGAAAGAGCGCAAAAGAGAGAGGGTGAGAGAGAGAGAGAGCGCAAAAGAGAGGGGGGAGAGAGAGCTCAAAAGAGAGGGGGGAGAGAGAAAGCTCAAAAGAGAGGGGGAGAGAGAGAGAGAGCAAAAGAGAGGGGGAGGGACAGAGCAAAAGAGGTGGGACCGCTGTACTGCAAAAAATGGCCCGTGTGAACGGGCTTTAGGACTAGTATACATTATAAATTGTATCAGTGAGTGGTCATTCATGGGTATAAAAGGGAGCGAGCAAGCACAGTGTGTTACATAGATGGAAACAACAATAACAACAACATAGTTAAAGAACAAATAACTATTAATAAAAATAAGAACATTATTGGGGGAAATTAAGGGTAATCCCCCCAACACAACTATTATAATAAATGAATAAGGGTCGGCCGGATACTTGAACCCAGATATCTGCGATGGTATTTAATAGCCACATTTAATATTGGGGCATGTGGGCCTTTATGCCTAAACCCAATTAGTACTAGCCTATTTTAATAGAACCATACAACTCAACAAAATAATAAGTCAGAGTGTCCACACATTTGTGTAGGTGTATATATGCCATCCTTGGTCTCTATAGCCTGTCCACACTTAAGAATATGCCCCTAGATGAGGAGCTCTCCTCTCACCGGGGGGCAACCATTGACACCCAGTCCCACATAGATTAAGCAAAACACAGGTAAAAAATTTGGCAATACAGTGGGGTAAAACCCTGATAGAGCATCCACACATCTCATCGAATCCCTCTCCATTGACCCCCTTCAGACACAACCCGGACATTCCATTTACGAACACACAGAACCCAACAAGGGTTAGGATACAGATGGACCAAATTACGTTCCATAGGATAATCACAAATAAAAAACTTAGAAGCAGGAGCGAACTGGAGGAATCTGGTCTCGGGGTCTCCTGGTATTTTCATATGCAACTCCAACACTTCATGGGGTCTTACAAACATGTGAACCTACTGACTAGACCATTAACATTGCTTGAAACACTCAGTTTACTCCCCAGTAATCCGGGGCACCTAACATCCATAATGTACTGTGCATTGCTGTCAAATGCGAGATCCCCCCTTCCAACCTTTGCTGAGCAGTGGAACAGAGAGCTGGACTCTCACCCCACGGACAGTGAATGACAAAAAAAAATTACTAACCACACAAAGGCTTCGGTCTCTGCTAGAACGCTAGAGTCAAACTATAAATTCATGTCATGCTGGTATCTTACGCCTGTCAGGCTGCAAAAGATCTATAAACATACGGATGGAAAGTGCTGGAGGGGGTGCGGGGAGCGGGAACTCTCTCCCACATATGGTGGCACTGTGACCTGATTAAATCTTACTGGCAAAACATTATAGACGCAATAGACACAAATCTACAAGTCACACTGAACAGGGTCCCTAATTTATTACTCTTCCACGACCTCCCCAAGATCAGGGACAAGCCTAAGAAGCAACTATTGTACATAATGCTTAATAGAGCCAAATCTCTGATCCCCAAAAATTGGAAATCAGCGAAGATACCCACTTTCTTTGACTGGACAAAACATGTAAATAGGGACCTGCCCTTCTCCCCAAAGAAAGGAGAGAAATGAGAGAAATTTTTTTTTTCTTTTTTCTTCTCCTCCTATCTTCCCCTTACCTCTTCCTCCCTCTTTCTTCTCTAAATTTCCTTCACCTCAACCTTAAACCTCTTACATTTCAGTAAAGATGACACCGGAGTGCTGAAGAATTAGTACACTCCCGGTCCAGTATACATTAATTGGTGTGCGCTCTAACACCAAAGCATTAGAATCAATATTATTAATATTATTGTACTAAATGAGACTTGGCAATGCATTTTATTACCAAACTATTGCTCTGTATACTATTTTTATTTTGTAACTGCCGGAGGAATGGCGTATGGCTCACAATGTAACCAGAGCCAAGTCTGTCATATTTTATATTTTATGTTTCATTAAAGCTTTTTGAAAAAAAAAAAAAAAAAATTGACAATAAATGTCCATATTGATCTCACCCAACCATGGAAACTAGAAACAAGTTAAGTCTCACATCTTTATCTCAAGATTTTGGGTTGTTCCTCCTTTTTTTATGTACCACTTTGTGCCATTGTGTCCCTGCTGTGAGTTGCGACTTTACTGCCACATCTTCAGATGAGCTCTCAAGTGGACGAGGTGGTTGTAATGACAAACCCAGTCCTTTGGAGAAGGATTCCAGGTCCTGCGGCCCTTTGTAGGTGTGAGTATGCCCTTCGTTAACCACCACTTGGCTGAATGGGAACCCCCAGCGGTATTTAATGTTCTTCTCTTGAAGTACAGTGGTGATAAACCGGACATCTCTTCTGCGTTGTAGGGTGCTTGAGCACAGATCCGGGTAGATTTGCAGTGAGTGGTCTAGATAGGATATCTTCCTTATTTGTCTCGCTTTGGACCATATTTCTTCTCTGTCTGTAAATCTCAGAAATTTAAGAATGGCATCTCTGGGGGGGGGGGGGGCACCTGAAGGTGGAGGTGGCCGCAGAGCACGGTGAACCCTCTCCAGTTCCATATCTGGTATCTCTGTCACCCCCAAGAGTTGTTGAAATAAATTCTGTAGGTATTCCCTGAGATCTGGGCTCTTTATTGTTTCCGGGATGCCCCGCACCCTAAGATTAGACCTCCTACTACGATTTTCGAGATCCTCGATTTTGTCTTGTAGGGACTCTATTTGTGAGGCCTGAACGTTTGCGTGAGTGTCAAGGGCTCCTATCATTTCACTGATAGTAGTTTGAGTGTCCTCCACCTCCTCCACCCTATTCCCTAATGCGTTAATTGTTTCCGGGATGCCCCGCACCCTAAGATTAGACCTCCTACTACGATTTTCGAGATCCTCGATTTTGTCTTGTAGGGACTCTATTTGTGAGGCCTGAACGTTTGCGTGAGTGTCAAGGGCTCCTATCATTTCACTGATAGTAGTTTGAGTGTCCTCCACCTCCTCCACCCTATTCCCTAATGCGTTAATGTCTTTTCTCATAGATGTGAGTTCTGTAGTTATCAGAGACTTTAAAGAGGCAAAATCTTCATTTGATGGCATGTTAGCAATATCCTGTTTTAATTGGGAGATGTATGCAGCAGTTGCCTGCGTATCTGTGGTGTTAGGCAAAGCCATGAGATTCAGCAGGTACTGCTGTTTGAGAAGCAGAGTTATTAATTGTATCTGGAAGCAAAAAAAAAATGTGCTCACTGAAACTGGTGCAGCAGATTGGCTTTTAGAAAACTTTTCCCCTTTGGTTAGACGTCTGGCAGCCATACTTTGTGTTTAAGAGGTTAATGCTGACATCCAGCAATATTGCATGTCTTTTTACACTTGCAACAGTAGTAGATAAGACAATTTAAAAATGTGGAGTAAGCTTCTAGTGCAGAGATTCCAGCTCCCATATTTGTTGTGCTGCCTTTGTGTTGTATATTGAGTGTAGTCTACATGAGGCACAATATCATGTCACACCTATAATTATGCTATACCCCTACATCATCTGACCGTTTATAGTCATTCAATTGCACAATGAGAGAGGGCATCAGCAGTCTCAGCAGTATTTGTAGTGCGTGGCAAACCCCAAGGGGTTAATGATTAATATCCGGGTCTCTAGGTCAGGGCAGGGGACCTATTTATCCCATAGGCATCTTATCTATCTTACCCCAGGTCCACAGCAAGAACCAGAGCACATCTGTTTAGCCCAGCTGCATGGCCTATGCATGGCCTTTCCAAGATAGCGGCGGGCCTCCTGATGTGAGGCAAAAAAAGTTCACTGAGGCTTTAGTGAATGCTCACGGCGTCTGCATTCCGTTCCGGAAAGTGTCCCCACGCTGTTATGCACAGATGGGTCGCTTTTGGTGCATATGTGTGGTGTTTAAATGTCTCTGGGTCCTTTCTCCAAAATGGAGCTAAATCACCTTGCGGCCATTTGCCTGCACAGCCGAGCTCCGCCCCCACATATTGCAATGATTTCTATTAAGTATAAGCAACTGTTTAATGCCTTTTTTTCTTACAACACTGAAACTGTTTAACATCCCTTTAACTTCCTCAAGCTCTGTGAAATATCTAATAAAAACCCATATTGTTTCAAACAAAATGTTTTTGTTTTATTGTAATAACTGAGTTTTGTACCTGAGTTTGCGTATTCATGCACTATCAAAACCCTTATAAATAAAAAACTGCATAAGATTAAACAAAAATCAAATTCACGATTTGGAGTCAGCTTTGATAGGACATTCTATTCACTGATTGAAATAAAAATTGGGAAATCTAAGGTAAAAAAGTGTTTGTCAGTTGACATGGAATGATGCTGTTTTCGAGGTACTTTATGGGTGGAATGATTTCATTTTTGATGTAATCTGGCAATGGGAAATGCAGTTAAAGCCTTACAAGCATGACATTTTTTATTGTTATTTTCTCAAAAAAGGAACATTTAAACTTAAAGGGAAACTAAACTCATTTTTTTTTCTTTAATGATTCAGATAGAGCATGCAATTATAAGCAACTTTGTAATTTACTCCAATTATCAATTTAACTTCATTCTCTTGCTATCTTTATTTAAAAAGCAGGAATGTAAAGCTTAGAAACTATCCCATTTTTGTTTAAGCACCCTGGATAGTGCTTGCTTATTGGTGGCTACATTTAGTCACCAATAAGCAATGATAACCAGGGTCTGAACCAAAAATGGGCCGACTCTTAAGCTTTACATTCCTACTTTTTAAATAAAAATAGCAAGAGAAAGAAGAAAAAAATGATAATAGGAGTAAATTAGAAAGTTGCTTAAAATTGTGTGCTCTATCTGAATCATTAAATAAAAAAATTGGGGTTAGTATCCCTTTAATTTTTGTGTTTCTGTTAAACAAACTCATTATTTTGTTGTTCTGTAATAGTAACACAAAAGGCTGTGAGATGTTTATGTTTTTCTTTTTTAGTTTTTAACATGGCTTTACTTTGAAGTACAGTTATTGTTGATTACTTTCCCTTGTGACATTTTTTCATGGTGACTATTATTGAGCCAGATATGACAGTCCCAGAATGACATTTTTATTTATTTATTTATTTTTAGGGATAACTTCATGACTTTAAGTAGCTCTTTAGCTCTGTACTATAGAGATTTACTAGATAAAAAAGACCTTATTGGAACTGATTAAAAACTTTAGATATTAGTGCTAAGATGAAATATAAAATATTTGAATAGCCTAGCAGTGTTGTTTTATTGGGAAAAATGAATTATTAATTTGAAACTATTTTGTTTATTTCTAGATGGTTATGAAAATGCAAAACAATTATGTGACTTGTATTACATGAGCTCGCCCGAATTGGAGCTTACAGAATATAATGGTAGGTGATCAACTTTTTGTATGCAAGATTACAAATAAGGGTACAAATACGTGAATTGATTTGTTTGCTGTTTCTACATAGTTATTTTGAATTATACGTTGTATAACTCGTTCTGCCGCTTTGTGCTACAATGTAACTACAGGACCCACCATTGTGATATGCTAAAAGAACTAAACTGGCTGACGCTGGCATCCAGACGCACCCTCCATCTTTCCTGCCTTGTGTTTAAGAGCCTTTCTGGGAAGCTCCCACCCTACCTGAGCAGAATGCTCTCCCCGGCTATTCCCACCTCCTATAACCTCCGATCCAGTACCAGCACATTACTTAGCTTGCCTCAATACAAAAAGAAAGCTGCTCGATCCTCCTTTTCCTACAGAGCACCACAATTATTGAATGACCTCCCTCACACTTTAAAAACTTCCCCAAACCTAATATCCTTTAAGAAATCCCTCTCTACATATCTCAAAACAGAATGTGCCTGTCATGGTTTATTAAATATGTCCTACCAGTTCTATGTTAAATGTTTGCATATATTGTGTATTATTATTGTTTTTGTATTTTATTGTACACTATTGTATCAATGCAATGTTTTGTGGTCCCAGGACATACTTGAAAACGAGAGAAATGTCAATGTATCCTTCCTGGTAAAATATTTTATAAATAATTTTTTTTATAAATAAATATATCAAAAGAGAATCTTGTATACATACAATGGTATGTTTAATGTATCTATTGTACCTTAGAATTGTAATATAGTTTTAATGAGAGATGTTTAATGTATCACTTCCATTCAACGCTAGAGAATATTACTTTTTTTCTAATGTTCATTGTGATAGCAAATAAAGCCTGAGATTCATGAGTATAGGTTTACTTAGTATAGGTTTAATAGCAAGCCATTAAGCCAGTCAGAAACCTCAAATAGAAAAACATCACTTTTTTATGTTTCTGTCTGAAGTTAAAATATTATGGGCTCCTTTTATCAAGCAGCTAAACCTGCTTTGGAGCCCTTGATTGAGAGCCTGCTGACTACACGTTACAGAGTGTAGTTCAAATAACCCAAACTCACTTGTTCAAGGTGATTGACGGGTCCTTCTGTTGTGCAACTTATGCCCAAGTAGAGAACCTTGTTTGTCGATGATTTGAACAAGACTTTGAAGATCGGCACCATATTCTACATTAATTCAAAATTACACATATTTTCTTCATATACATCTCAGTTCAATCCTTCCTCTGTTCCATGCAAGTGGTTCTGATAGTGTGCATAAACTACTGATCCCTATTAAGTCCTCAGATCCCAACCACGTACTAAACCATACACTGTGATGAATCAAATATACCTTTCTAGAATGTATTGGGTTTTGATCTTGGGTACTCACAGCAAACATGCTTCACCACTTTATCATGTGAGGGGGAAGCAGGATTACCTAAACTGCTGCATCAGCAATGGGTACTGGCGAATACCCTACATAGACCTTAAAGCATCCCGGTCCAAAGGCCATTAGACAGTTTTTTCATGGTCTTCTCTTTCAGTTTATACCTTTCCCCCTAATGTTATTCTCCCTATGGCTCTTCAAAAGAACAGTCAAGATCCTCAACAACCCATTTTTCTTCTTAAACAGGGAGAGTCCACAGCTGCATTCATTACTTTTGGGAAATACAGAACCTGGCCACCAGGAGGGGGCAAAGACACCCCAGCCAAAGGCTTAAATACCTCCCCCACTTCCCTCATCCCCCAGTCATTCTTTGCCTTTCGTCACAGGAGGTTGGCAGATAAGTGTCGGAAGATACGGTTTAGTCTCTTATGGAGGGTAGTACTCTTCGGAATGGGACTGGAGTTTTAAGTAGTCCTGTCAGCCTCTAAGTGACATATTAACAGCTCCATAAGCAATCAGCGTTGACGAGTTTCGATGCTACTATCTGTCACACTTAAAGGGCAGCGTTCCTGTTCCACAGCGTTGATTCCGGTAAGATCATTTAATTTTACTTTCAATATGAGTATGTAATGTATATGAATAAGTCAGGGTCTCAGTGGAACTCCTTTATCTTTGGAATCAAGGGTTACTATCTCCTAAGGGGGTTATTGAACAGGGGGTGACTTTAATCATGTTTGTTATGTGATTCTGTCTGCTAATGTGTAGTGATGCTTGGGCTCGTGGCTATTTCGGAACATACCGGCATTTTTTATCTGGCTGCTCTTTCTTTTTGGACTGGCGCACTTTTCTTTGACCTGCACAGTGCACCTTGTGACCGGGCGTGGTCACGTTTCTTTTCTCCATTTCCGTATTCCTGACTGTGTGGCGACAGAGAGAGTCTGTTCGCTAGTTGTCTGGGTCATAGGAGGTGGTGAGTGCCCCAGCCATTGGGAGTGTTAGGTGCCATTTATTTTTTATCCATAATTTCAATCACCAAGTTATGGAGTATTCTGATTTTGTAGAGACGGATGTCTCTGATTCAGATTCTACTTCTTGCGAAGAATATGAAATGGCCAGAATCGGGAACTTAGAGTCTGCCGAGCCATCTGCCCCTGAGGATTCCACATCCTGCGGGGCGCGCGCCCTAGATCCTTCTTTTGCTAAGCAAGCAGGTGTCCCAAATGCCGTTACCCCTTCTCCGGAAGGTGGCTTGTTTCCTCCAGAAGTTACAGCACAGTTTCACACGGCCATATCTATGGCGTTGGCGCATTAACATCTTCCTGGAAGATACTGTCCGTGTTCTGCTAACCAGGGCTCGTCAGGCGTGGGACCGTCTGGATCAGATCAGCCCTCTGTGTAAGAGGTTTCCTCTGAGGCTTCAGGGGTCCAACCCTCGGGCCGGGGTCATCAGTTGCCCCGGCGGAGGTAAGTCTTGCCTTTCGTTATAGAATGGCGTGCCTTTGTGTCCTTCTGAGGCGTGTTTTGGCAGTGCTGGAGGATTCCAGTTCTAATGGTTCGATGGATCCTAGGTCTTCCGATGCATGGGGATGTCGTCTCCATTTTTCTTTTTTTGGGGTATCTTGTTCCAGTCCTGAGCTTTGGAAGAATTGGGCCTCTGATTGGCTTGTCCGGTTAGTATGTCCATTCTTCTTGGGTGTTCACCTGCGGGGGCTGCCTTCATTTTCTTTGATCCGGTCAGGATGTATTTTATTTCATTTTGAGAAGCTCATGTCTGTTATAGTTTTTCCTTATGGAAAATATTTTTGTTTCTGGAATTTGATACTAGCGATTTTGTGGTCGCTTTAGCACTTCCTCGGAAGTTTGATAATTTGTGTTAGGACATTGTTATGTCTATCGTTTGTTTGTCTATCCCTACTAGGTATTCAACTTTTCTGTGGACTTGGACTGTTCCGTGGTGCCCTATATGTCAGGCTGGTCCTGGTCGGGCACTAGTTTTTTTGTTCCTGGATGTCTATATCAACCACGTGGTGCCCATTATAGCTGGCTGGTCCGGTTGGGGTGCCGAGTTTGCTAACTCTGGTGAGGATTTTTTTTTTTTACTTGATTTTATATGTTATAGGAGGCCTTTCGTTTCTAGACGTTAGGCTGGTCCTCGTTTTCCCTTTGGGTGGGGCATCAGAGGGGATTGGGCTCAGTCCTAAATGCCCTGATCCTGATTGTTGGTGGGGTTACCGTGGTCGAATCCTGCTAAGACTTACTCTGGGGGTTCCTAAGATCCTTTGGCCTTAGAGCTAGAGTTCTCTTCCTGACAGGCTTGGAAGTTCAGATGACTCTTTGGATATCCGTGGTACCAGGTTAGGTGGCGATTCTCGTCTCCTTTTTTGGTATTCTTTTTCTTAGATTGTCCGTTGTAAACCCTTGGCGACTATACCTCTTCCTTATGGGTTCGAGGTTGCTGTGCCGCTTTTCCCCCTTCATTAGGGCTGGGATTCTGGTCATCTATTTTCTGGAAGCTCAGGTTTTAGCCCTTTGTTTCCCCCATTCACCTACCAATAAACAAGTGCTGTCCATGGTACTGAACCAAAAAAATAGCTTAGATGCCTTCTTTTTCAAATAAAGATAGCAAGAGAACAAAGACAAATTGATAATAGGAGTACATTAGAAAGTTGCTTAAAATGGCATGCTCTGGAGTTCCGGAGGAGGAGCCTGCGTACAGGTTGTGCGGCGCGAGCTCCTGTGTCCTGCAGGTAATCCACTGGCGGTGGTTTTCTGCGCGCTGGAGACTCCTGCAACCGGAGGAAACCTGCAATCGGCTTGAGCAGTGGATCAAGCCCAGAGGGACTCTCTTAGCGCTTGTTACCTGCGCTTTTCTAGCCCATCTATCCTCTGAGCTCCACGCAGGATATCGCGTGTGGGAGCTATTCAGAGCCTAAACACCTCTGGCGGCAGTCCCCCCCTCCCATCGGAACTGCGAGAGGGGGGTTGATAGCCCGAAGACATCTGTTTTAATATAAAAGTGTGAATACCTACCGCTGCCCTCCCCCCCCACCGGTGCTGCGCGGGGGGAGAAGAGACAGCTGACCAGGCTTAAAGCAGGTATTCTAAGGGAGCAAGGCATTGGCCGCCAATATCACTCGGAGCACCTTACCCGGATGGTGGCCTAACTTGGAGGGAGCGGTTGTCTCTCAGGTTGTGGAGGCCCTGCTAATGCTCTGATCTTCCCTGTCTGGGGAGGCGGCTTGGAGACCGCTAAAGTTTGACTACATACTGCTACTCTCCCTCCCCACCGATGCTGCGCGGGGGGAGAAGAAACAGCTGACCAGATCAAACAAGTGTCTTGAAGGATCATAGCAGCGGCTATAGATATCATCTGGAGGTGACGGAGGTGCGACTCAAGGCGACCGGCTATAGTGCAGAGCACAGGGGCCCTTGTGGTGTGCTGATTCCCCTGTTTGGAGAGGCTATTGGAGAGCGGGGCTGCCGCCATGTTTTGTTCACCTAGGGGCTGCAGATTGTCGGTACTGGGCCGGTAAATGAGGAGGCTGAGCACGGAAGCACGGTTCTCTTTCTCTATACAAGGGCGTTAAGGAGAAGTCTCATAGGTACCTGGGACTGAGCAACCCCAATGTCCAGTGTACCCTACAACGTATAACGCTCAGAGAAACAGAGGTCACCATTGAATGGTCTATACAAGAAGAGGGGTGAGTGCAGGACTCCTGCAAGTTTGGTATTTTTTTTTTCATTCATACGCCGTGCAAGATATATTCTGCTATTGAGAATACCTACTTGTTGGGAGAACTCTTTCTTAAATTTTCTTTGCTTTTTGGACACCCCCAAGAAAAGTTTGCACTGTATAAAGTGACGCTACAAGCAAGTAGTTAACTGAATTCTAGCTTCCCTCCCAGGGGTTGTGTAAGCTATGTAATTATTTGGGACAAAGTATTCTAATACTGGCAAAATCTCTGGAGAAAGTCTAAAACTTACTTTCCTTAATTATAAGGCACTTTCTTTACACCCTAAGGGGATACAACAGGTAGTTTTGGCCTGACTTCATTTTCCTGCCCTGTGGCAAAGAAAAAGCTGTGAACTGTTATTTGTTAAAATTACAACGGATGGCAATAGCTGCATTATACTTTGTTTATACACCCTGATGTTAACTGAGATACAATTAACTTGTGGCTATCAATTTATTTGTATGTATTAGTAGCCTCACATTGTGGGAGGAATCTGTGACCCAGAGGGGCTTTGTCATTTTGTCATTTTGTAAGTGTTTATTTCATTCTCTTTTCACATTGGCTTGAACTGAAGTACAAGTGTGGGTAGTTCCCACAAGGGTTTTAAGAAGGGAAAGGAAGGTGAGCTGAAATAGGCTTAAAAGTTATTACTACATTATTATCTTAACATATCGTAACCCAATAGGGATACCCTAGTTAAGAAGGATCACTAGGGGAAAAGTTTGGTAAGCCCAAACTACATTGAATTATTAGAGAGCTCTCTGGCTGCTGAGGCGTTACAACTTTATATGCTATTCCGTGGGAGTAAGAACCCCTGGTCGGCCTAGATCACCCCTTTGTCACAGTCATTATTAAGAAATTATTTGCACTCTTACCACTCTCCCGAGACCCCCCACCCTCTTCCCTTCCCCCCCTCTCTTTTTTTTTTTCCCTCCCTTAATCGCGCACTCACTTGAGCACCTCTGGAATTTACCACCTTAAGACATGTCACATCTTCTCCCTTTAGGGGGGTGAGAAGGAGGAGGAGAGAAAGGGTTCTAAAATTCCTTTTTTCTCTCCTCTCTCTTTTTCTACCCCTCTATCGTCTCTTTTTTTCCTTCACCATCTTTTTAGCTGCACTTATTTATGGATAGATTTTTGAATTCACCAACCCATCACAAAAGCACTCCGCCGGCCATGGCTTCCAGACCCAGAGATAGAAAGAATAAAGCAGCCTCAGAAACTTTAGTGGAAATGCATCCTGAACCTGGATCTGTCAGAAGGACTAGTGAGGGCATACACTCGCAACCCCTAGTAAATAGCATATTGGAAGCTTTGAATCCGAAATTTGAGGCACTAAGGTTAGAAATAAAACAAGACTTAAACTCCCTATCCAATGAGCTCAAACAGTTCACGATGAGAATTGAAGAAGCGGAGCAAAGAGTCTCCGATCTTGAAGATCTCACATTAGAGCAGAATACTAAACTACAGGCAAATACTCTTTCTATTAGAGAATTACAGAATAAGATCGAAGACTTAGAAAACCGATCAAGGAGGAACAATATTAGAATAATTGGGGTTCCTGAAACCCCAGGTTACTCAGATCTGATGAAGTTTGCAGCTGAGTCCCTCCCTAAATTATTGAACTTCCCATCAGAACTGTTACCTTTAGTTATAGAAAGAGCCCATAGGATAGGGAGGCCTTTGGCAGCAGGTGATAATAAACTCAGACCCAGACCCATAATTGTGAGATATTTGAGCTATCAGGACAAGCTTAAAATCATGCAATTATCGCGTAAAACTTCACCGGTGCTTCTGGATGGGGTTAAAATACTAATCTTCCAAGACTTTGCATATGGAACGTCTCTGAAAAGAAGAGAACTTTCTCCAATATGTGGAAGATTAATCAAAGAGGGTATATCTGCCACGGTATTATACCCGGCTAAGCTTAAAGTAGAATACCAGGGTCACACACATTTCTTTGAAACTGCTGCGGAAGCAGAGAAGTTCTACACTGAAAAAGTTGTTAAATAGGTTAATTTGATTGTTTTTTTTTTTCATAATTTTAAGAAATGCAATTATTTTTCTGATAAGTAAAACCAGAAGGTTTAAGAGTCCTATCATACATTCTGGCTTCAGGTTCTACGGAGGAGCAAAATTCTTGGGGATGGGGAATGGGGAGGAAATTTTTTTTTTTTTTCCCCCTCTCTTTTCTTCTTTTTCCCCTTGTTAAATAATGCCTAAAAAGAAAAAAATTATTTTAACATCCTGGAATGTTGGGGGTATTTCTTCCCCAATAAAACGCAAGGCAATAGTCTCACAACTGAGGAAATATAATTCTGATATAGCCTTTATTCAGGAGACTCACCTTAATACGGAAGAATCATTAAAATTGAAAACTTCCTGGGTAAAGGAGGTATTCTATACACCCAGTATTGGCAGGAAAAGAGGAGTGGCCATCTTAATGGGGAAGAGGTTAACGTATGAAGTGTTATCAAAATACTCTGACCCAAATAGTAGAAGTTTAATTTTGAAAATTAAACTGGCGAACTTTGTCTTTACACTTTGTAATATTTATGCTCCCAATAATTTTGACTCTAATTTTTGGGACTCTGTACAAACCAATATCTTACGCATGGGTGAAGGGAATGTCATATTAGCCGGGGATTTCAACATGGCACCACAAACACCTATTGATAGACTTAGGCAAACAAATATTACTCTTCAATCCAAGAGAGATAAATTAGAGGCCAAAATGTTTAAAACTCTATCGAGCAACTTGACTCTTAAAGATATCTGGAGGCTACAACACCCAGATGAAAGGGAATTCACCTGTAAGGCCAAGAATGTAAATTCTCTCTCAAGAATTGATTTATTTATGGTTAGTGATGAAATAGTCAAGATTGGCCTCACTACTAAAATTTTTCAAATAACTATTTCAGATCATGCCCCAATCTTATTAGAGATCCCAATTTTTGGTAAAAGGCATTCCTCACAACGGTTCTTCTTCCCTAAATTTCTATCAAAAAATCTAAAGTTCAAAAATTGGTTAACAAATAAAATGAATGAATTTTTCTCCTTAAATTTGGGCTCAGTTAATGATCCGAACTCACTGTGGGAAGCAGGTAAAGCTGTAATGAGGGGGGAGATTATAGCGTATATGGTTAACTTCAGAAGGAAAGTTAGTCTTAGAGAAAACCAGGCATTGAAAGTCTTGACTAATTCCTATAATAGGTATTTATCTCGCCCCACTACTGTAAATTGGAGACGATATTCTGCCATGGGGACAAAGCTGGCAAATTTCTGGCTAAGCTATGTAAAAACTTGCAAGGGAATCCCTCTATTGATTCACTCCTAGAACATGATTCTTTGATTATTGACCCGAAAGAAATATTGGAAACTTTTTCGACATATTATAAAGGGATTTATTCCTTTAAAGAGTCTGACATGGAGGTCTCAAGAAGCTTTTGGGAGGGTTTGGAATATTCAATTTTAAGTGAAGATGCAGTAAATAAAATTAATGCTCCCATATCTGACCAAGAGATTCTTCAAGCCATTAAAGAGTTGCGGTTGGACAAAGCTCCTGGGCCAGATTTCTTGCCTAATGAGTTTTATAAGATCTTGGCCCCGATTATTACTCCCCATTTGAAGAACCTCTTTAATTACTTTTATGTAGAGAGAAACCCTATTCCCATATCTTTTCTTACATCTACTACGGCATTAATTTTAAAACAAGGTAAGGATCCTTTAAAAAAGGAAGCCTATCGGCCAATAGCATTACTTAATTCCGACTACAAATTGCTATCATCGATCCTAGCTAAAAGACTACAGAGCGAGATTGGGGTCCTTATCAATAAGGATCAGGCGGGGTTTTTAAATAAACGTAATCTAGCGGCCAAAGTTAGAGAACTCTTTCTGGTCCTTGACTATTTTTATAGTCCTCGGGAAATACCCTCACAAGATCAACTAGACTTAGCGGTGATAGCTCTGGACGCAGAAAAGGCGTTTGACTCAGTACATCATCAGCATATCTTGACCTCTCTCTCTCGTTTTGGTTTCAAAGATAATTTTGTATTCTTCGTCAAAAGTCTTTGTGAAAACTCATCAACAAAATTGATCATTAATCAATTAGAATCCGATTCAATTAAACTTCAAAGGGGAACTAGACAAGGATGCCCTTTATCGCCTCTGTTGTTTGACTTAGCTATAGAGCCACTAGCCCTTAAAATAAGAAAAGATCTTCAGGGTATAAAAATTGGGTCTATGGAACAAAAAATCGCTCTATATGCTGATGATGTACTGGTCTATGTCTCCAACACCAGAGTTAATATTCCTAGGTTAATTTCGATTACAAACTCTTTTGGAACCTTCACAGGTTATAAAGTTAACGCCGCTAAATCAGAGCTAATGTGGATTAGGAAAAATAAGATCTCTATAACTGAGACACCGTTTAAGGAGGTCATCTCTCACTTTAGATACTTAGGCATTAATATATCGGCAAACCCACGAAATTGGTATGACCTTAATATCTCCCCAATCCTACTTAAGGTAAAAGAATATATGAAGAACTGGCAAAATTTTCCGCTTTCATTAACAGGTCGTATTGCACTTTTTAAGATGGTTCTTCTCCCCAAGATTCTTTTTCCTCTGCAAAACGTATCAGTTCTGCTGAAAACCAAGGATTGGAAGAGTCTATGTAGGGCCCTTCGATATTTTATCTGGAAATGCAAAAGACCTCGAATTTCGATTAATAGACTTCTTCTTCCTAAGAGGTTTGGTGGCATGGCTCTACCAGACCTCAGCAGTTACAGTATGGTCTTTTTGGCACGGATCGTAATAGACTGGATACTAAATAAAGACTATTTCACAAATAATATTCTTGAAATAAACATAGTATACCCATATAACCCTATAGCTTTAATCCATTGTTCAATGTATTTGATGCCAAAAGAAGTGAAACATCTTAGCTCTGTATACACTGTAATACAGGCTTGGAAAAATCTAGGTGGTAAACTAGGTATAGATCTTTCCATTCCGAAATTTCAAGGATTATGTGGCAATCCGGAGTTTCAAAGAGGTACTCAATCTCAGGTTTTTCAGAAATGGCATGAAGCAGGTCTGATTTACCTCACACAATTTATAGATCAAGAGACCCAACTAATTAAGACTTTTGAGGAACTAAGGCAGGAATTCAAATTAAGCAGCAAGGACTTTTTTGCCTACTTACAGGCCAGACATTACCTTTCTTCACTTATTTATAAATATGGTTGGACCTGGTCCTGGGGGAAGCTAGACAGCTGGCCGATTCTTGTTAAGAGTAACCTGTTCTCCATTTCAACCTGGTATGATCTGCTGGTTAGTCAAAAGGGTGAACTTAATTTACAATATATATCACAAAAATGGAATCTTATGTCTCAGGAGATAGAAAGTGGGGCAGACCAAGTGGAAAAATCTATAGCCACGATAACACAAACTACTCTATCGGCTAGTTGGAGAGAATCACACACAAAGCTATTATACAGGACTTACTATACTCCACTGAAAGGATTCAAATGGCATAATTTTAATTTTAACGCCTGCCCAAAATGTTCATATCCAGCGGCGGACCTAATCCATATGATATGGACTTGTCCCCGGCTAGCGCAGTTCTGGCGGAAGATAGAATTTTGGCTTACTAGGGTATTAAGGTTACCGCCTTACTCTCTCTCCTTGGCAGAAGTTGTCTTCTTTGTTGAACCCTCTTCCCCATATGAATTTAAGAAAATATTGAATATGACAATCCTGGCCGCAAGGAATTTAATCTTTAATAAATGGCGAGATATAACAGTACCGAGCATATCAGAAGTAAAAAACTACATGAAAAAACAGTGTATTATTGAACAATTGGATACAACCTTAACATCTGAGAGGGAAATAACTCTTTTTCTTCAGAAATGGGCTAGATTTATTAGAATTTCCCCCCCGGAAGAAATAGATAATCTAATATACCCCTTTAGACACTCAGAAATAATTTTATTGGATAGGTGGTAGAGGAGAGGGAGGTTTCCCCCCCTCCTCTCCCCTTTCCTTTCCTCCACTCCCCCTTTTTTCACCCCCACCCTTTTTTTTTTTTTTTCTCCCCCCCATTTTCCCACCCCCTAGACATGTTAATCGATTGACTGAAGAGATAAAACTTTGTTAACATAACCAATGGCTTTAACTATAGATGTATTGTCATAACTACTGATTTGTACTGTATGTTCATAAGGTATCAATCAATATTTTATTTGTAAATTGTTTAAAATGAGATTTTCTTTTTTTGCATACCCATTGCTGTCGGACCCGACGACTACCTGTTTCTGTTGTTAATTTAACTAAAATCTGAATAAAAATTATAAATAAAAAAAAAAAAATGGCATGCTCTATCTGAATCACGAAAGAAAAAAATTGGGTTCTTTGTCCCTTTAAATAAGACTTGTACAATGCACTTTTGAAACTGCAGCGACTGTAACCATTTGCAGACGTGCATTGTCAGGCTGCTTCAGTGTGTGCTGCTAGGTCATCGAAAGAAAAAATTTGGGCGCAGCTGTAAAATATTTACCTTTGATTACTACAAACACACACATATATATATTTAGACAGAGAGAGATTATAGTGGCAGTTGCACACTTTCCATGTTCTGGGTTCAAACTCTTAAGCAGTTTCTGGTAATGAAAGGGTTATGGGTGGTTAAATGATTTCACCTTAAAGGAATTAAAGTGGGCTAGAATGAGGGATTTGTAACCAACATGTAGGGCCAAAATAAGCAAGTCTATGTAAAAAAATAGATCTTGAGTGAACAGTCAGGCCCTAATACATGGGAGGATGAATGTAGGTCCCTTTTGACAGCATTATCATCTCTATGAACCAGGTTCAGTCATGCTAAAAAGTGCAATTAAAACTTAAATTATGCTTACCTGATAATTTTCTTTTCTTCTGACGGGGAGAGTCCACAGCTGCATTCATTACTTTTGGGAAATACAGAACCTGGCCACCAGGAGGAGGCAAAGACACCCCAGCCAAAGGCTTAAATACCTCCCCCCACTTCCCTCATCCCCCAGTCATTCTGCCGAGGGAACAAGGAACAGTAGGATAAATACCAGGGTGAAAAAGGTGCCAGAAGAATGAAAAATACGGTCGCCCCATAGATAAAAATGCGGGTGGGGAGCTGTGGACTCTTCCTGTCAAAAGAAAAGAAAATGATCAGGTAAGTATAATTTAAGTTTTTCTTCTTAAACGGGGAGAGTCCACAGCTGCATTCATTACTTTTGGGAAAACAATACCCAAGCCATAAAGGACACTGAATGCAAAATGGGCGGGTACAAGAGGCGGCCCTTTCTGAGGGCACCACAGCATGAATCACCCAAAGCCCAACAAAAAAACTGCTTCACTAGAGGCCAAGAGACTGAATAGGCCACTTGCGGTGCTCTCTCTGGATGCCGAGAAGGCCTTTGACCGTGTCAGATGGGAATACCTCTGGCGGGTCTTAGAGAACTTCCAGTTCCCTACACGAATTATTTTGGCAATCAAAGCTTTATATTCCTCCCCAGTGGCCTTGGTGAGAGGACTGGGGTTTGACCCCACTCCCTTTCCTATATCTAATGGCACCCGTCAGGGTTGCCCCCTTTCCCCGATTTTGTTCGCACTGGCCATGGAGCCTCTGGCTGCGGCCATCAGGACAGATAACGAGATTTCGGGAATCACCCTACACGGTACGGTCCATAAAGTAGCCCTATTTGCAGATGACACTACCTTGTTCTTCTCCAGACCCTCACGAGAGATCCCGAGACTCTTGTCCCTCCTAGAGACATTTAGTTACCTGTCGTACTATAAATTAAATCACTCGAAATCTGAATTATTCACCTCTGGGTTTCCCGAGGAGGTCTCCAAAAACTTATGTAAAAAATATAAGTTTATCCCCAGCCATAAGTACGTATCCCATCTTGGTGTTAAATTATCCAATTCTCTCCCCCAAATTCTCGAAGATAACCTCAAACCACTTCTAACCGAGGTCTAAGGTCCCTGCCCACACGTTGGAACTTCAAATGTGTATCCTGGTTAGGACGCATAGCAGCTCTAAAGATGAGCTATCTCCCTAAACTCACATATGCCCTCCGCTGTCTACCATTAAGAGTCCCCAGAACTCTCTTAGTTCAGTTTCAGAGCGCCTGTACCAAATACATTTGGCAGGGTAAACCCCCTAGAGTCGCTCATAATGCCCTGCAATACCCTAAAATGCACGGCGGGGTTGCTTCTCCCTCTATTTTTAGGTATGCGGATGCCGCTATGCTCACTCATATTTCTCAATGGGGTGTCAAGGACTTAGACAGCAAATGGAGGTCTATTGAACAAGCCTCCCTACCTTATAACCTTACGTTAAGGGACCTAATATGGACGCCTCCCCATTGCAGAAGGAACCTGGGCGCCTCTAACCCGATTATAAAGGAATGCCTGTCTGCCTGGGACCGCCTGAGGCATAACCCCAAGGTGGCCCCTCACCCTTCCCCAATTACCTCCGTAACTGGTCTTCTGTCTGGTTTACCGGACTCCCATCCGAACGATTGGGCTCGGCTGGGTATTATGAAGGTGGGAGACCTATGGTCAACCCCGCCACATACAACTTTTCCCCCCTACACCCAACTCAACATAACTCCATCTACACCTTTGTATATGAAATTTGAATACTCCAGAGTTACTAGTTTCTTATTTAGGTGGGGTTTCAAACCATCTCTACCTCGACAGCTTACCATCTGGGAAGCTAGATGGCAACAGGGGCTCAGATTGGGCAAACCGCTGTCCTTACACTACTCCCTTATGGAAGGCGCTGCCCCAGCTGACAAAGCCCAGCATATTCTGAAATGGGAACGGAAGTTAGACTTTACGAAATCCTCTCTAGAGTGGCAACGCACGCTCCTTTTTACAAAGAAAACCCTTCATTGCATTACCATCCTTGAAACTTACATTAAAGTGCTCACACACTGGTATTATGTCCCAGCTAGGCTTGCAAAAATCTTTCCAGAGGCCTCCCCCCACTTGTTGGAGAGACTGCTCGCACATTGGAGATATGATCCACATTTGGTGGAGCTGTCCCAGACTCAAACCTCTCTGGAACAAATGTTTCTCAACATTAACCAGTTTAGGTATCAACTTACCCAGAACTCCCGAAACGGCTTTGTTTCACTTAGGTGTATGTAAATTACCTAAACATTATGGTGCACTGTGTATTTACCTTCTATCAGCAGTTAAACTTAATATAGCGAGATCTTGGAAAAGATCCCTTCCCCCAGCCTGGTCGGATATTATATCCACTATGGCATACATGTACTCTATGGAGAAGAGTATCTATTATGCCTCGGGTAGGACTGATTTCTTTGAACTGATCTGGTCCGATTGGAAAAACAGATTTGATACTCTCTGGCTCCCCACCTTTGACACTTAAATGGCAGTACACCCCTAACCACATAAGCAGTAGATCTGACCTCACCCTTACACATTTGAACTAACCCCCTTTTGAAGTAATCTTAGCGTATCTTCATACCCTTTTCCCCTTCCCTCTCCCCCCCCCCCTTCCCCACCCTCTTGACGATAACCTATGTCCTGTTAGGACACTGACTCCCTTTTCATAGAAATTTACTTTATGTCTGTATTGATTACGTAAATGCTATGATGTATGATGTATTTGTACTTGATGTACGATTGTCTCGTACAGTTGTTGTATCTATTACACCTTTATCTCAACAAAAATCAATAAAAAATACATTTATAAAAAAAAAAAAAAAAAAAAAAAAGAAAAACTGCTTCACCAGAAGCAGAAGGACCAAACAAAAATGGAAAGGACCAAGTAACTGCCCATCAGTTAAGACCAACAAGGCCTTTGCTAGAGACCGCCCAGAATCACTATCCTCCACAGAGCACAAAGGCCTCAGAGTAGACAAAGTTCTGCAGGCTTCGAGCCCACACAGAAAGCATCCCCGACCCGAGGGAAGGGGGGACCTCCATTCTCCTAAAAGGGAAGAAGAAGAACTCAGATACAATAGTCCAAAAGGACCACCGGACAACAACTAGGGCAATAAAGAACCCCGAACATAACTCCCAGAGCGCAACCAAGGTTGCAACAGGACAGAAACCGCATAGAGAACAAACCCTACCGACCAAGCAGAGATAAGGGAGGAAAAATCCCAGACCCCTAACTGCATGGAAGTCCAAGGGGCCAAGTAACGCCCCAATCCTGGAAACCTAGAGGGACAAGATAGACCCCCTTCCATACACAGGGTGCAAACCCACACTCAGGATAGGGTGATCGAAGAATAAATCCACCCCCGGGAACCGTTAAAAACAGTACCCTAATATCTAAGTATGCTCCAGATGAAGCCACAGGCTTCCATCTGCAAAAGAGGTCTCAGCGGACGCGAGCCGTCAACACTAGCTAAACAAGCTAGGAATCTGCATCAGGACTCTCCCAGAGGCAAAAACTCAGAAGAAGAAAGTGCAGAGCAACTCCCTACTAAGAAGACAGGGAGGAAAGAATACCCAAAAACCAGCAGAGAAAGAGCTACCTACTGAGGGAAGGAAACACCGCAAAACCTCCTACCTAAGGAAAGCCCAACCGATCTAACAATGATATGCGGTCAAGGCTCAACAGGGCCGTCAGTTCCCTGACCCCCACTTCGAGGTAACGGACCCAGCACCAAAGCGACTGGCAAAGACCGAAAGGACAAGGGAATGAAAAGTTCCCCGAACCACCAAGACCCTCAGGAATGAGAAGGAAAGGATCCAGACCCCCCAAGGACAAGCTCGGGTTCCAGAACTCAGACACTGCTCTCTTCCCAATAGAAGGGGAACTCCCAAAAAATGGAGACCCCATACTGAGACTACAGAAACGACATGACACCAGAATCCAACCCGTCACATAACATCCTGCACACAAGACAGGGAGGACCTCCTGAACAGAGGAAGAGAAGGACCTCCGGGGCACCAGGCAGATACTGTGGTATGCCCAGTCTTCCACCAAAAGGAGGGGAAACGCTAACATAACCGCTCACCCGCCCACAGGCATGGAGCGTAAAGCTGTAGATGGACGTCAAAAGGACAATACTGATTGACAGGAACCATCCAACCACTACAGCCGGCACAGAAGAATTCCAATTCTCCGTTAAAAGAGGAAAACCCCGCCGAAGAGACAAGAGGACGTTCCGGAACTGGAAAACTGGGCCGTCCAGATCCATCTAAAAGATCAGGACACAGAAAACCCCCAAAACGTTCAGTCAAAGACAAGGATCAGGGCCATAAAACCGGACACCTGGAACCCGGAGCCAGCATCAAACTAATAACCCCTGAGGAACCCACGGGTTACCCCATCCGGAGAAGACCTTGCACCATAGGTGATGCAATCACAGCCTCATCCAAGGGGTTGAACGTTTATGTAAGTATCCCAGAGACAGGGAGCTTGACCCCTAAATGCTCGAAGGACAATAAGTCTAAAGACTAAGGAAAACTTACAAGAGAACAGCGCTCAGAACCTAGAAATCTAGATCGAGAAGATTAATAGTCTCCATAAATCCTCTCAGGATCAATATCCCGGAAACCCCTACAACTCAAGGAAATTACAAATGAACGAGCATTCTAAGTACTAACCATGCCCTACCCTGCGTATCTCTCGAGATCATGACGAGATCGGGCGTAGGCAACCTAAACGCCTAACGAATACTTTAATGAGAGGGCGCTAAAGCCAAGGTAACTTGACACACCTAATCTATGATAAATAATACATACAAATAAGATAGAAAATTTATATTTTACTCAGTATAAAAATAGTTTTCAGGGACGTCTCCCTAATAAAGGTACATTGCACAACAAAAAATAAAAAATACAATATAAAATGACAATAATACAAATTTAAAGGAATACCACCCTGGTATAAAATAATGCGCAAAAATTATTAAAAATCAAGGGTTGGAGAGTCAGATCAAAGATAACAAATGGATCTTAAAGGTGAATCTTCAACTTATAATGTCCCTTTCAGAATCAGTCCGATAGAACTTTGCTGGTAGTATAATAAGTGTCAGTCCGATAGAACTTTGCTGGTAATATTACAAGTGTAACTTTCACTCTGTAGCTGAGATATGTAATGATGTTTCACTTGGTATATGCATATGACAGTATCTGTTTTGGTGCACCAGAATGTATCGTATTATATATACTTTGTATCCGTATATCACCTATGATTGTGGACCGTTGTAACAGTGACTCACGTAATGTTGCAGCAGCTCCGATCAAAATGCTGCTGGTGTCGGTCTGATTTCCTTTAACACGCCGCTCTTTGCGTGTGTAAGGCTTGCCAACCTTAAGCTTTCGTCCTCTGTGGAAAAGACTCACCGCTCCTTGCGTGTGGAAGTCCTGCTAGATCCCGGCTAGCAGCCCCTGGAATGTGAGACACGCCGTTTCCTGCGTGTGTATAATCAGCTGTGTCCCGGCTCAGGTAAAGTAAATAATTTAGGCAAACATCCGCTCTCAGCGTTTTACACGCGCGGGCCAATCCTAGGTACCTAGTAAGAGGGGTTCTTGGCAGGCGAGCAACTTCTTCCTTCTACGCGTTTCACCCGTATATCTGGGCTTTTTCAAGATGTCAGTTGCTCCCAGAACTTCATTTAAAAATCTGCCGGTTCATTCTCATTGGGTGATCTGTTTCTAATGCTTTTGACTTAAGGTGGATATGTGGAGTAATTGTATTTTAAGGTGGAATCATATGGTGATATTTGAGTATGAACTTCTTTATCCTATTTGCTACCTCAGTTCTCTATTTTTCTATAATTGAAAAACAATTATATAGAAAAGGATAAGGACATAATTCAATTTAAAAAAGAAAAAAAGCATATGTAAAAAACATGTGAGAAAGAATTCTCTCAGGGTGGTAATTCCAAAGGGTGGTATTCTGCTTAATATATATAATATATATATATGTGACATCATTATATTTTACTAACATTTATAGATTATAAAATACTCTTAATGTATTGATTATTAGAGTGTAAACCTAATTTTTATCTTAGACCATTTGATCACATCTTATATTATATCTAATTGATATATTATATCTGTCATTGATGTTCATTGTTTGAAAGAATAATTTTAGATTCTCTTCAGAACCTCTCCACACAATCAGGATGTCGTCTATGTATCGTTTGAAGAGCACGAGGTCCGCGCCAAACTCATGCGTACTGATTGTGTGGAGAGGTTCTGAAGAGAATCTAAAATTATTCTTTCAAACAATGAACATCAATGACAGAGGCCTCCACTTTACCTATGAATACAGCAAAACATCCATTTCATTTTTAGATTTAGAAATATATGTGGAAGAAGGTAATCTTGAAACCAGAACATTCTTCAAAAAAGTAGATTGTAATAACTACATACATAAGAATAGCTGTCACCATGAGAAATGGAAAGGTAACATACCAACTGGACAGTTTCTTAGAATTAGAAAGAACTGTTCCAAACATACCGACTTCGAAACCCAAATTAAGGTTTTACAACAAAGATTCTATGATAGAGGCTATTCAGAACAAGAAATTGAAGGAGCAATTAATAGAGCGACTATGACAGAAAGAAGTTCCCTTTTACAATATAAAAACAAAGATACACCTAAAGACACTGTTGAAAGGAATGAATATAATGTAGCCCTCATTACAGACTACAGTGAAAACCATCAACTAATAAGGAAAATAGTCAATAAGCACTGGCATATAATTAAGAAGGACCCCATAATAGGAGACATGTTAGCCTATAAACCCAAAATTATATTTACAGGGAGTGCAGAATTATTAGGCAAATGAGTATTTTGACCACATCATCCTCTTTATGCATGTTGTCTTACTCCAAGCTGTATAGGCTTGAAAGCCTACTACCAATTAAGCATATTAGGTGATGTGCATCTCTGTAATGAGAAGAGGTGTGGTCTAATGACATCAACACCCTATATCAGGTGTGCATAATTATTAGGCAACTTCCTTTCCTTTGGCAAAATGGGTCAAAAGAAGGACTTGACAGGCTCAGAAAAGTCAAAAATAGTAAGATATCTTGCAGAGGGATGCAGCACTCTTAAAATTGCAAAGCTTCTGAAGCGTGATCATCGAACAATCAAGCGTTTCATTCAAAATAGTCAACAGGGTCGCAAGAAGCGTGTGGAAAAACCAAGGCGCAAAATAACTGCCCATGAACTGAGAAAAGTCAAGCGTGCAGCTGCCAAGATGCCACTTGCCACCAGTTTGGCCATATTTCAGAGCTGCAACATCACTGGAGTGCCCAAAAGCACAAGGTGTGCAATACTCAGAGACATGGCCAAGGTAAGAAAGGCTGAAAGACGACCACCACTGAACAAGACACACAAGCTGAAACGTCAAGACTGGGCCAAGAAATATCTCAAGACTGATTTTTCTAAGGTTTTATGGACTGATGAAATGAGAGTGAGTCTTGATGGGCCAGATGGATGGGCCCGTGGCTGGATTGGTAAAGGGCAGAGAGCTCCAGTCCGACTCAGATGCCAGCAAGGTGGAGGTGGAGTACTGGTTTGGGCTGGTATCATCAAAGATGAGCTTGTGGGGCCTTTTCGGGTTGAGGATGGAGTCAAGCTCAACTCCCAGTCCTACTGCCAGTTTCTGGAAGACACCTTCTTCAAGCAGTGGTACAGGAAGAAGTCTGCATCCTTCAAGAAAAACATGATTTTCATGCAGGACAATGCTGTATCACACGCGTCCAAGTACTCCACAGCGTGGCTGGCAAGAAAGGGTATAAAAGAAGAAAATCTAATGACATGGCCTCCTTGTTCACCTGATCTGAACCCCATTGACAACCTGTGGTCCATCATCAAATGTGAGATTTACAAGGAGGGAAAACAGTACACCTCTCTGAACAGTGTCTGGGAGGCTGTGGTTGCTGCTGCACGCAATGTTGATGGTGAACAGATCAAAACACTGACAGAATCCATGGATGGCAGGCTTTTGAGTGTCCTTGCAAAGAAAGGTGGCTATATTGGTCACTGATTTGTTTTTGTTTTGTTTTTGAATGTCAGAAATGTATATTTGTGAATGTTGAGATGTTATATTGGTTTCACTGGTAAAAATAAATAATTGAAATGGGTATATATTTGTTTTTTGTTAAGTTGCCTAATAATTATGCACAGTAATAGTCACCTGCACACACAGATATGCCCCTAAAATAGCTATAACTAAAAACAAACTAAAAACTACTTCCAAAACTATTCAGCTTTGATATTAATGAGTTTTTTGGGTTCATTGAGAACATGGTTGTTGTTCAATAATAAAATTAATCCTCAAAAATACAACTTGCCTAATAATTCTGCACTCCCTGTAGGAAGGCAAAAAATCGAAAACAAATTTTAGCACCAAGCGAGTTAATAAAGGAGAAAAAAGCTTGGTAGATCAAGATCTAAAAGGCCATCCTCTTAAAGGGTTTTTTCCCTGCCATTTATGCAGAGCTTGTAGATTTAGCAATAAAAGCAGCTCTGTACCTATAGAAGGAACAGGAGAAGATTTTGTCATAAAAGACCTTATTAGATGTTCAAATAAAGGGGTCATATACCTTATAAAATGTTCCTGCAATCTAATTTACATTGGAGAGACCACCCGAATGTTACAGGATAGAATTCGAGAACACCTATGTAACATCGACAAAGGCAATCTTGATACCCACCTATATAAACATTTTAGGGAGATTCATAATAACAACTTACAACATTTTAAATTCTGGGGTATATGTAAAGTTAGAGGGGATTGGAGAGGAGGTAATTTCGAGGCCAAACTCCTAAAAAAAGAATCAGAATTAATATATAAAATGGATACCCTCTATCCAAGAGGTCTAAATTCAGAGATGGACCTATCTCCATTCCTAGGAGATTAAATCCCCAGAGCAGTAGATAACAGTAGTAAACTTAGATTTAGTATCTATGATATTGTTCAGTATATCCAATGACATCCCCAAGTTTCAAATAAAGACATAAGTGTTTACACTATCGATATAACTCTATTATTATAATAGCATTGCCCTGGTCTGGACTTTATATGGTATATTAAGACATGGTGTGTAGATAAGTCACCTATTATTTCTTTAAAGTTCATGAACCACAAGACAGTTTAATCTCAAATGAGGAATACATAAGCAATCGAAGTCGGTATGTTTGGAACAGTTCTTTCTAATTCTAAGAAACTGTCCAGTTGGTATGTTACCTTTCCATTTCTCATGGTGACAGCTATTCTTATGTATGTAGTTATTACAATCTACTTTTTTGAAGAATGTTCTGGTTTCAAGATTACCTTCTTCCACATATATTTCTAAATCTAAAAATGAAATGGATGTTTTGCTGTATTCATAGGTAAAGTGGAGGCCTCTGTCATTGATGTTCATTGTTTGAAAGAATAATTTTAGATTCTCTTCAGAACCTCTCCACACAATCAGTACGCATGAGTTTGGCGCGGACCTCGTGCTCTTCAAACGATACATAGACGACATCCTGATTGTGTGGAGAGGTTCTGAAGAGAATCTAAAATTATTCTTTCAAACAATGAACATCAATGACAGATATAATATATCAATTAGATATAATATAAGATGTGATCAAATGGTCTAAGATAAAAATTAGGTTTACACTCTAATAATCAATACATTAAGAGTATTTTATAATCTATAAATGTTAGTAAAATATAATGATGTCACATATATATATATATTATATATATTAAGCAGAATACCACCCTTTGGAATTACCACCCTGAGAGAATTCTTTCTCACATGTTTTTTACATATGCTTTTTTTCTTTTTTAAATTGAATTATGTCCTTATCCTTTTCTATATAATTGTTCTTCAATTATAGAAAAATAGAGAACTGAGGTAGCAAATAGGATAAAGAAGTTCATACTCAAATATCACCATATGATTCCACCTTAAAATACAATTACTCCACATATCCACCTTAAGTCAAAAGCATTAGAAACAGATCACCCAATGAGAATGAACCGGCAGATTTTTAAATGAAGTTCTGGGAGCAACTGACATCTTGAAAAAGCCCAGATATACGGGTGAAACGCGTAGAAGGAAGAAGTTGCTCGCCTGCCAAGAACCCCTCTTACTAGGTACCTAGGATTGGCCCGCGCGTGTAAAACGCTGAGAGCGGATGTTTGCCTAAATTATTTACTTTACCTGAGCCGGGACACAGCTGATTATACACACGCAGGAAACGGCGTGTCTCACATTCCAGGGGCTGCTAGCCGGGATCTAGCAGGACTTCCACACGCAAGGAGCGGTGAGTCTTTTCCAGAGGACGAAAGCTTAAGGTTGGCAAGCCTTACACACGCAAAGAGCGGTGTGTTAAAGGAAATCAGACCGACACCAGCAGCATTTTGATCGGAGCTGCTGCAACATTACGTGAGTCACTGTTACAACGGTCCACAATCATAGGTGATATACGGATACAAAGTATATATAATACGATACATTCTGGTGCACCAAAACAGATACTGTCATATGCATATACCAAGTGAAACATCATTACATATCTCAGCTACAGAGTGAAAGTTACACTTGTAATATTACCAGCAAAGTTCTATCGGACTGACACGTATTATACTACCAGCAAAGTTCTATCGGACTGATTCTGAAAGGGACATTATAAGTTGAAGATTCACCTTTAAGATCCATTTGTTATCTTTGATCTGACTCTCCAACCCTTGATTTTTAATAATTTTTGCGCATTATTTTATACCAGGGTGGTATTCCTTTAAATTTGTATTATTGTCATTTTATATTGTATTTTTTATTTTTTGTTGTGCAATGTACCTTTATTAGGGAGACGTCCCTGAAAACTATTTTTATACTGAGTAAAATATAAATTTTCTATCTTATTTGTATGTATTATTTATCCCTCTCATTAAAGTATTCGTTTGGTCTTAGTTTCTATCTAGGGGAGATAGTTGGAGAGTGGCTTAGGTAATTTGTTCTGGATTGCAGCGCTGTATATTTTGTGTTTTCTTGGTTTCCAACCTAAACGCCTAGCAGGGGCAACCGCAGGAAAAAGAGATGGCATGCTCTATCTGAATCACGAAAGAAAAAAATTGGGTTCATTGTCCCTTTAAATAAGACTTGTACAATGCACTTTTGAAACTGCAGCGGCTGTAACCATTTGCAGACGTGCATTGTCAGGCTGCTTCAGTGTGTGCTGCTAGGTCACATGCATGGCTTGCGGCTTGAAGCACATATTATCTTAGATTACAGTATCCCTTGTAGACTTTTAAGATGAGCACGCTGGAGCATGGTTTCTATTGAGATTAATGGCTACATTCAATTGTAGACTATACCCCCCTTCTTTTAAAACAAATGCAGAATGAAAAGAAGAAAGAAAGAAATAAAGAAATAATGGCGGTGGAAAAGGGTACATTTTGAATTCTTTGTTTGCAAGAAATACACATGCATATTTAAACCTAACAATAATAATAATGTTTGACATCATAGATTGAAGTGATGCATTTACGTTTATGCACCATTCTCCTGCACCTTTAAGGTCATATTAACAGTACCTGCTTATTGACCAGTCTGTTGCCTGAGAATTTGGTAACTTTTAGCGCTCAGTGACACACTTTAGAATGTTCTTATCTTCATTATCTATGTCTATTGTTTATTTGTTTTTTGTTTTTTTGCTTTCTATATTCCTAGCAAAATCTCCAGGACAGCCCATCCAGGTGGTGTATGTGCCTTCCCATCTATACCACATGGTGTTCGAGCTTTTTAAGGTTAGTTGGATTTTCAAAATGTTATTGCTATATAAAAATTAAAACCATATTTAAATTAATTTCCCAGCAATGCTTTTTTATTGTAAGAAATAAATGTGTAGATATGTAGAGATGGCCAACTGTTATTATAAATTTGCTGAAAAGAACAATGATAAGAAGTTGATCAACATATCAAACGTATAAGGCATTCTAGCCTGCAAATAGGTAAACAAAAACAATGCTTTATCAACATTTCCTGCTAAATTTGTTACTGCTACTGCATAAACAGCACAAATGGAAGAGGTTGTAATGGTCAGTAGTTTAGATTGTATAATATTCTGTTTATACTAGAGCTACCATAATATTGTTGTCAAGTAGTTTAAATGACCCATGATTGTGTATTCTGTTTAAATAAGACTGCTCAGTACCTTCTTTATCCTTACTAGGAACTTGACCAGCATCTCCCATCTCAGCATCCAATAGCAGCACTAAATAGAGCACATTCACGTTTATTTAATTATATCTTCCTGAACAAGCTTTGTTTTGTCACATGAGGTTTTCTTTTCACTTATTTCCCTGTTCCCCGGAACAAAAGAACCCATGCTACCCAGTCACAAAATATATATATATATATATATATATATATATATATATATATATATATATATATATATATAGAGAGAGAGAGAGAGAGTGAGCAAGCATAAACTGTTGTTTGCACATATACATTGATTAGTGTAGCCAATCACTTAAAGGGACATGAAATCCATTTTTTTCATTTATGATATAGAAAGAGCATGCAATTTTAAATAACTTTCTAATTTACTTCTATTATCTAATTTGTTTTATTCTCTTGATATTCTTTGCTGAAAAGCATATCTAGATAGGTTCAGTAGCTGCTGATTGGTTGCTGCTCTTAGAAGCCTCAAGTGATTGGCTCACCCATGTGCATTGCTTTTTATTCAACTATGGATATCTAAAAAATGAAGCAAAATAAATAATAGAAGTAAATTGGATTGTTGTTTAAATTTGTATTCTCTTTCTGAATCATGAAAGAAAAATGTTGGGTTTAGTGTCCCTTTAAGGTGGTTTAGATCCGATTTAGCTCAGTTAATTAAACAGACGTACTCATTTATAATCTTTATCTAATAGGTACATATAAATATATTTATACAATATACATAATAATATTCACACCTAAACTACTTAATATGTAGGGCCGGCTCAAGAAATTTTGCTGCCTGGTTCCAAGAATAAAATAGAGCCCCTCAACACTGCACACTACAGTCTAAATCCACTCAGAGTCAGTTGTCTCAGAGATTAAAGTTCAGCAGATTAATAATTTGCATCAGTACATGCAGATGAGTATTTATTTCTCAACACTACTATCCAGAATATGGCCTTCCTATGTGCTGCTTCTGTCAAGTGCTGCCTTGGTCTCGTGGTCAAACTTGCTCCAATTATAGAACCGGCCCTGCTAGTATGCTCACTGCTATTGCTAAAAACTTATTTCTGATCATGATTGCGGATGCAGAACTGATTTCTTTCATGTTTCAGATAGAGCATACAGTTTTAAACAGCATTTCAGTTTACTTCTGTTATCTAATTTGTTTCATTCTTCAGATATCCTTTGTTGAAGAAATTGCAATGCACATGGGGAGCCAATCACACGAGGCATCTATGTGCAGCCACCAATCGGCAGATACTGAGCCTATTTAGATATGCTTTTCAACAAAGGATATCAAGAGATTGAAGTAAATTGGAAAGTTGTTTAATATAGCATGCTCTTTCTAAACCATAAAAGAAAAAAAATTGGGTTTCACGCCCATTTAAAAGAGCAAATGACTGGAGACAAAATGAGAGAGGGGGTGAAGTAAACAAAAAATAGCTAACAGTATTAACTCAAGCCTTCCTGGGAGAAAGTGAATTTTTGGATGTGTTTTTTTACAGCAAAAGGCAGCAGAATAAATAATATACTGCAATAATGACATACGAATACAAATCTAACTTTACAAATACAATTTTTAGAATACAAATATTTAATTACAAATACAAATTTTTTTTTTTTTTTAAGTACAATTTTGTTTCTTGGAAATACAATATATTTTTTTTTGGGGGGGAAATACAGTATGTGTCAAAACACTGTAAAAAATAGATGCTAGTTCCTATTTTGTTAAAGGACTTGTCACCAGTCTTTTGCCTGGAAACTAGCTGAAGCGTTGCTTTCAATTAAATGTGGAAACATGACTGACAACCCCAGCACATAAGCATCTCAGGCAAACTTTTTAACATTTATCATGTAACATACAACATGGCTTAACACGTGTGAGTATTCTCATTTGTATAATACAACACTATACAGAGGAATATTGATTTTGATGTTTTAATAACATTTTTCATAGCATATGGTCTTCTTCAGTAGGTGACCTACTCAACAGAGGGCCCTGGTGCAAGATTTTTTTGGGGCCCCCCAAAGATAACTCAGTAGAAAGCAAAATTATTAATATACATTCTGCTCAGTATAATGATTTTTAGGATTGATAGACAGATAGATAGATACATCAATAGACAGATGGACCTACAACCTGCACTAATAAAAGTCTCCCCTGTATTAGGATTGTAAACATTCTGCACACACCTATGTATAGACTGGCTGTTATGGGCCCCCTCCAGCTCTCGGGCCCCCCTGGTCTTCTTTCAGAATATAAGTTTTTTTATGTTGTCATTTACCATACAGCATGATTTAACAGTGCTTATTTTGCCTTGTGTTATACCATAATGTACCAAGGATTATTGATTTTGATGTTTTAATTACAGTTTTTATAGCAGCAGGGAAACTCACTGCAGCATGTGGTCTTTTTTCAGAATATACAAGTTTATCTTGTCATTTAGCATACAACATGCTTTACATACCTAAAGTGCTTTTTCTACCTTGTTTTATATAGTAATGTACTTAGGAATATTTGTCTTGATTATTTAATCACAGTTTTCATATTATCCATTACTTGACACAGCTACAGATATTTAATCTTTATTTGATTGTAGCTATTAAATGTAAATGAACCTGTGCATTGATCTAAGCAATCACTGTGTAGTATGTAGTACAGAAGTCTGAGCTCCAGATAAGCACAATTGTACAGCATAGACAATGTATTTTACAGAATAAGCAATGAAATTAAATAATACATTTTTATTAAAACATTTAATTTATTGGGAATTACATTTTGAGTGTAATGTCCCTTTAAATAAATATACACATAAGGGCCAATTTACTAAGCAGGGGATGCTGCCTGCTGCTTATTCCGTGCAAGCCTTCTGGCTCGCCGGAAACAGGAGTTAAGAAGCAGCGGTCTTAAGTCATCCTCCACCTCTGAGGTGGCGGACTGCAATCATCCCGATCACCAGAAATGCTTGTGCAATGTTAAATGCATTTAGCGATGCAGGGTGGACATGATTCACTATAGCGAATTGTGTCCGCTCAGGGGATGATAAATCTACCACTTAGTATGAAAAAACCCCTGCTAAATGCAGTGGGTTGAAAAGCTGCTGCAATGAAAACTATAAATTGACATGCTTAAAATACTTATTCTGCATTGTGTTATGCACATTACACCAATGAATCTTGATTTTAAAGTGTGTTGTATTTTACATAACTACATCAAGACTTCGTATTCTATTCTAAAAGAACATATGCAAAAACATGTAGAAAAACTGCTGCTAGAAAAAATTGTAATTAAAACATCACAATCAATATTTCTGGAAAATTATGTTTTGTGTACCATGTCCCTTTAAGTACAAAATTTAAGTTCCATACATCATTGGTAAAAAAAAATTACAGCACAAGCAAGCAAAATAAATAATTAATTTGTAGTAGAATATGGTTTCATTTTAAAAACCATGACACCCAGCATTTTTCTTTCATGACTCAGACAGAACATCTGATTTTAAACAACTTTCCAATTTGCTTCTATTATCTAAATTGCTTCATTCTCTTAGTATCCTTAACTGAAAAGCATATCTAGGTAGGCCCAGGAGCAGTAATGCATTACTGGGAACTAGCTGCTGATTGGTTGCTGCACAAAAATATCTCTTTCTTCTATAAAGGTAAGACGAGACCACGGATTCATCCTTTACTTGTGGGATATTATCCTTCCCTACAAGAAGTGGCAAAGAGCACCACAGCAGAGCTGTCTATATAGCTCCTCCCTTAGCTCCACCCCCCAGTCATTCTCTTTGCCTACTCTAAGTACTAGGAAGGGTAAAGTGAAAGAGGTGATAAAATATTAGTTTTTAATTCTTCAATCAAGAGTTTGTTATTTTTAAATGGTACCGGTTTGTACTATTTACTCTCAGGCAGCATATGGATGAAGACTGCTGCCTGGAGGATGATGATCTTAGCATTTGTAACTAAGGTCCATTTGCTGTTCCCACAGAAGCTGAGGAGTACAGGAAACTTCAGTGTGAGGAACGGTTTCATGCTATGCAGCAATGAGGTATGTTCAGTCATATTTTTTCTGGAGAGACTGTGTATTTCAGAAAGACTGACATTATACCCAGGAGGGTAAGGGTAAGCAGTAATCCTAGAGCTAAAAAAGGGGCATTACTTAGCTTGCTTATGGGGCCAATTACATATATGGTTGACACTGAATGCAAAATGTTTGTGAGTAAACGTTTTTTTGGATGGGAGTGCTTTAACGTTTTTATGGGCAATAAACGTTTTGGGCAACTTTATTAGGGCACACATGGCTTAAACTTTTGGGTCTTGGAACCCACATGGCTAGTTATAACCGCTCTGGTGCGGTTCTTGGAGGCTCAGGAAACATCGAGTGAGATGGGCGGGGCCTATTTTCACGCCTCAGATGCGCAGTTAGTTTGGCAGCAAGCTCTAACTCCTGAGGGCCCTGGTGTATGTTTTGGGCCAAATTGAAGCTTTTACCCCACACTTTCGATCCCAGAGGGCAGGTAGGGCCACAGCAGGGCTGTGGCAAGGTGCTGAGGGGTCTTTTTCTGGATCTGGGCCTATTTTCGATCCGGTTTGGTAATTAAGGGGTTAATTGTTAAAAAAAAATGTGTGGTGCAATCTTAACTACCTATAGTGGGTCTACATACAAAATTTTGAAAAATTTGGTGCATGTTTAGACTGTTTTGCAGAACGTGTTTGCTTTTTTTCTCTTAAAGGCGCAGTACCGTTTTTTAAGATTGTTATTTTTTTCACTAAATAAAGTGTTTTCATGCTTGTTTGTAGTCATTACTAGCCTGTTCAACATGTCTGACATTGAGGAAAGTCAATGTTCAATATGTTTAGAAGCCATTGTGGAACCTCCACTTAGAATGTGTCCCTCATGCACTGAAAGGTCAATAAATTGTAAAGAACATATTTTAGCTATTAAAAGTATGTCGCAGGATGATTCTCAGTCAGAAGAGAATCAGGTTATGCCATCTAATTCTCCCCAAGTGTCACAACCGTTAACGCCCGCACAAACGACGCCAAGTACTTCTAGTGCGTCTAATTCTTTCACCCTGCAAGATATGTCCGCAGTTATGAATACTACCCTCACTGAGGTTTTATCTAAGCTGCCGGGGTTGCAGGGGAAGCGCAGTAGGTCTGGTGTGAGAACAAACGCTGAGCCCTCTGACGCTTTATTAGCTATATCTGATGTACCCTCACAATGTTCTGAAGTGAGGGATTTGCTGGCTTAGGGAGAGATTTCTGAAAATATGTTCCCTCAGACAGATTCAGATATGACGGCTTTTAAATTTAAACTAGAACACCTCCGCTTATTGCTCAGGGAGGTTTTAGCGACTCTGGATGATTGTGATCCTATTGTAGTTCCAGAGAAATTGTGTAAAATGGACAAATTCCTTGAGGTTCCTGCCTACACTGATGTTTTTCCGTTCCCTAAGAGGTTTTCGGAAATTGTTACTAAGGAGTGGGATAGACCAAGTATTCCGTTCGCTCCCCCTCCTACTGTTAAGAAAATGTTTCCCATATCGGACGCCATGCGGGACTCGTGGCAGACGGTCCCTAAGGTGGAGGGAGCTATTTCTACCCTGGCTAAGCGCACAACTATACCTATTGAGGACAGTTGTGCTTTCAAAGATCCTATGGATAAAAAATTAGAGGGTCTCCTGAAGAAAATATTTGTTCATCAAGGTTTTCTTCTCCAACCTATAGCGTGCATTGTTCCTGTAACTACTGCAGCGTCCTTTTGGTTCGAGGCTCTTCAGGTTGAGACTCCATTAGAAGATATTCTGGATAGAATTAGGGCTCTCAAGCTAGCTAATTCTTTCATTACAGATGCCGCTTTTCAATTGACTAAATTAGCGGCGAAGAATCAGGTTTTGCCATTTTAGCGCGCAGAGCGTTATGGCTTAAATCCTGGTCTGCTGATGTGTCATCAAAGCTTTTAGCTATCCCTTTCAAGGCTAAGACCCTATTCGGGCCTGAACTGAAAGAGATCATTTCAGACATCAGTGGAGGGAATGGCCATGCCCTTCCTCAGGGAAAGACGAATAAGATGAGGACCAAATAAAATAATTTTCGTTCCTTTCGAAACTTCAAAGGTGGTCTCTCTTCCCCTGCCGCAAAGCAGGAGGGGAATCTTGCTCAATCCAAGTCAGTCTGGAGACCTAACCAGACTTGGAACAAGGGTAAACAGGCCAAGAAGCCCGCTGCTGCCACCAAGACAGCATGAAGGGGTAGCTCCCGATCCGGGACCGGATCTAGTAGGTGGCAGATGTTCTCTCTTCGCTCAGGCTTGGGCAAGAGACGTTCAGGACTCCTGGGCTTTAGAAATAGTAACCCAGGGGTATCTTCTAAATTTCAAATATTCTCCCCCAAAGGGGAGATTCCATCTTTCTCAATTGTCTGTAAACCAGACAAAAAGAGAGGCGTTCTTACGCTGTGTAGAAGACCTATATTCCATGGGAGTGATCTGCCCAGTTCCAGAAACAGAACAGGGACAAGGGTTCTACTCCAATCTGTGGTTCCCAAAAAAGAGGGAACTTTCAGACCAATTTTGGATCTCAAGATCCTAAACAAATTCCTCAGAGTCCCATCCTTCAAGATGGAGACCATTCGGACTATTTTGCCAATGATCCAGGAGGGTCAATATATGACCACCGTGGACTTAAAGGATGCGTATCTACACATTCCTATCCACAAAGATCATCACCAGTTTCTCAGGTTTGCCTTTCTGGACAAGCATTACCAGTTTGTGGCTCTTCCCTTCGGGTTGGCCACGGCTCCCAGAATTTTCACAAAGGTGCTAGGGTCCCTTCTGGCGGTTCTAAGGCCGCGGGGCATAGCGGTGGTGCCTTATCTGGACGATATCTTAATCCAGGCGTCAACTTATCAACTAGCCAAGTCTCACACGGACATCGTGTTGGCTTTCCTAAGATCTCACGGGTGGAAGGTGAACGTAAAAAAGAGTTCACTTATCCCTCTCACAAGAGTTCCATTCCTGGGAACTCTGATAGATTCGGTGGACATGAAAATTTTTCTGACGGAGGTCAGGAAATCAAAGATTTTATCCATCTGCCGAGCTCTTCATTCCATTCCTCGGCCGTCAGTGGCTCAGTGTATGGAGGTAATCGGTCTAATGGTAGCGGCAATGGACATAGTTCTGTTTGCTCGCTTGCATCTCAGAACACTGCAACTTTGCATGCTCAAGCAGTGGAATGGGGATTATGCAGATTTATCTCCTCAGATAAATCTGGATCAAGAGACCAGAGACTCTCTTCTTTGGTGGTTGTCACAGGATCATCTGTCCAAAGGAATGTGTTTCCGCAGGCCAGCGTGGGTCATAGTGACGGATGCCAGCCTATTGGGCTGGGGTGCAGTCTGGAATTCCCTGAAAGCACAGGGATTGTGGACTCAGGAGGAGGCTCTCCTCCCGATAAATATTCTAGAACTGAGAGCGATATTCAACGCGCTTCAGGCGTGGCCTCAGCTGGCGTCGGCCAAATTCATAAGATTCCAGTCGGACAATATCACGACTGTAGCATATATCAATCATCAGGGGGGAACAAAGAGTTCTCTTGCGATGATAGAGGTTTACCAAAATAATTCAATGGGCAGAGACTCACTCTTGCCATCTATCAGCAATCTATATCCCAGGAGTGGAGAACTGGGAAGCAGATTTTCTAAGTCGTCAGACTTTTCATCAAGGGGAGTGGGAACTCCATCCGGAGGTGTTTGCACAATTGATTCAGCAATGGGGCACACCAGAATTGGATCTGATGGCATCTCATCAGAACGCCAAACTTCCTTGTTACGGGTCCAGGTCAAGGAATCCTCAGGCAGTACTGATAGATGCCCTAGCAGTACCCTGGTCGTTCAACCTGGCTTATGTATTTCCACCATTTCCTCTCCTTCCTCGTTTGATTGCCAGAATCAAACAGGAGAGAGCTTCGTGATCTTGATAGCACCTGCGTGGCCACGCAGGACTTGGTATGCAGACCTGGTGGACATGTCATCTCTTCCACCATGGACTCTGCCTCTGAGACAGGACCTTCTGACTCAAGGTCCGTTCCAGCATCCAAATCTAGTTTCTCTGCGGCTGACTGCTTGGAGATTGAACGCTTGATTTTATCCAAGTGGGGTTTCTCTGAGTCGGTCATAGATACCTTGATTCAGGCTCGAAAGCCTGTCACTAGGAAAATCATAAGATATGGCGTAAATATCTTTATTGGTGCGAATCCAAAGGCTACTCATGGAGTAAGATCAGGATTCCTAGAATTTTGTCCTTCCTCCAAGAAGGATTGGAGAAGGGGTTATCAGCTAGTTCCTTAAAGGGACAGATATCTGCTTTATCAATTCTACTGCACTAACGTCTTGCAGATGTTCCAGACGTTCAGTCATTCTGTCAGGCTTTAGTTAGAATCAAGCCTGTGTTTAAACCTGTTGCTCCGCCATGGAGTTTGAATTTAGTGCTTAAGGTTCTTCAAGGGGTTCCGTTTGAACCTATGCATTCCATAGATATTAAGCTTCTATCTTGGAAAGTTCTGTTTTTAGTTGCTATCTCTTTGGCTCGAAGAGTTTCTGAATTATCTGCATTGCAATGCGACTCGCCTTATCTTGTTTTCCATGCTGATAAGGTGGTTTTGCGTACCAAACCTGGATTCCTTCCTAAGGTTGTTACTAATAGGAATTTCAATCAGGAAATTGTTGTTCCTTCTCTGTGTCCTAATCCTTCCTCTAAGAAGGAGCGTCTGTTGCACAACTTGGACGTGGTTCGTGCTTTGAAGTTTTACTTGCAAGCAACCAAAGATTTCCGTCAAATGTCTTCTTTGTTTGTTGTCTATTCTGGAAAACGTAGAGGTCAAAAAGCTACGGCTACCTCTCTTTCTTTTTGGCTGAAAAGCATCATCCGTTTGGCATACGAGACTGCTGGACAGCAGCCTCCTGAAAGGATTACAGCTCACTCTGCTAGAGCGGTGACTTCCACATGGGCTTTTAAAAATGATGCTTCTGTTGAACAGATTTGTAAGGCTGCGACTTGGTCTTCGCTTCATACCTTTTCCAAATTTTCCAAATTTGATACTTTCGCTTCTTCGGAGGCTATTTTTGGGAGAAAAGTTCTTCAAGCAGTGGTGCCTTCTGTTTAACCATCCGTCTTGTCCCTCCCGTTCATCCGTGTCCTGTAGCTTTGGTATTGTATCCCACAAGTAAAGGATGAATCCGTGGACTCGTCTTACCTTTATAGAAGAAAACTAAATTTATGCTTACCTGATAAATTGATTTTTTAACTGTCATTTTAAGACAGATTATATTTTTTGATTTAAACTCAGTAACCTCTGCACCTTGTAGTTTCTCCTTTTTCTTCCTGTACCTTCGGTCGAATGACTGGGGGGTGGAGCTAAGGGAGGAGCTATATAGACAGCTCTGCTGTGGTGCTCTTTGCTACTTCCTGTAGGGAAGGATACTATCCCACAAGTAAAGGATGAATCTGTGGACTCGTCTTACCATAGAAGAAATCAATTTATCAGGTAAGCATAAATTTAGTTTTTCATTTGGTTCACCAGATGTATTCAGATAGCTTCCAGTAGTGCATAGCTGCTCCTTCCAAAAAGAATACCAAGAAAATGAAGCAAATTGGATAAAAGAAGGTAATTGGAAAGTTGTTAAAAATCGCATGCTCTATTTGATTAATGAGAAATAAGAAAAAGAAACATGTTGGGTTTCATGTCCCTTTAATTTATAAGGAATTAAAAGATAATGATGCCATTTAAAATAAATATATAAGCTTAGGATGAAAGGGCAAATTAGCCGCTAATATGAAAACTGTTATTAAATCATCAAAATCAATATTGCTTAGTACATTATTGGTCAGATAGTAATAGGACACCACAGTCCTAGAGAGGTGCGCTGGTGTGAGATGAATATAAGCACCGGAAAGTTCAGGCCGCACTCTTGGTATAGCGAGATGATGAGAAAAAATCCTGTTGGAACAGAAGAAAGAGGCGCCACATAGGATAATATTGTCTGCACATAAGACAAAGGAAACACAGAGAGATACCCCCCTAAGGATGGCTACTCACAGAAGCAGCGGCACAACCGGAGTGCCTAGCTGGGCAGTACGGGACCAACAGAGTTGCCCGATAGACTCGAGGTGAAGCCCAGAATCTCAGACGTCAGGTCACGTGGTGAAGGAGACCAATCTCAGCAACTGATGCTCACAATGGAAAGCCAGTCACCAATGGTCTGCAGGATTGTGTACAAAGGGAGGCGTCACAATAGAGCCATATAGGTCAACAAGTAGACACCAAAATATTGTGTATAACGATAAAAGTAGCAGAGCAAGTAGATTAAAAAAGTGTAAACTTTATTTAGTACACTAATAATACAGCAACGCGTTTCTCGGCAAGACAAATGCCGTCTTAGTCCATCCAGCCCTTTGGTTAAGCTCTAACAATGACATCAGGTGAGAATTTTGCATTTTTCGCTTACAAATAATCAGTGGTTTCAGTTTGTGCCATCAGCCATGCAAGATAGAACGACTGTGAAGTGAGTTTTCTCGTGACCGGTTGTCTTCACAAGAACAGTCTTCTGTCCTTTGGTATGAACAAAACGATTTTCAGGCAAATCAAACGTCATGGGTGTTTCATCCATGTTGCCAATCTGACCAAGCTCATAGTTGTGTTGCCGACGAAGTTTAAGAACAAATCTGTGAAAGCTGTCAACTTTTTCCTTGAGATCCTTTGGCAGTTTCTGAGATAGCTTTGTTCTTTGGTGTAACGTTAAATTATGCCGTTCCATAAAGCGTGTACACCATCCTGCTGAAGCTACAAAATTGGTATTAACACCAACCTCACCAGACTTCTTGAGTTTCAATGCTTGGAGACGTTTAGCTGTTCGTGAAATGGCATAGCCGTTATTTCTGTGCTCCATGACCCAATCATATAAAGTTGATTCCAGTTTTGGATATGCAGATGATAACCCTCTGCAGGCCTTCTTAGTCCATGGCATCATTTCTAGTTCTGTTTTCTTGTTACGCCAGTCACGAACTGTACTCTCTGCTATACCAAACTGACGCGCAGTAGCAGAATTATTGGTTGATTCGGTCACTTTGATAACATTTAGCTTAAATGACACATCATATGAAGAGCATTGTCTTTTCGAATTAATTTTTAATGGTTTACAGTAATTACACAAAATTTCAGCAGTCTGTGTACAGTACGGTAATCTGATCTCTGTACCGTAATATCCAAAACTGGAATAAACTTTATATGATATATGCTATAGGTCTCCAAGCATTGAAACTCAAGAAGTCTGGTGAGGTTGGTGTTAATTTTAATTTTGTAGCTTAAGCAGGAAACCAGTCGCGAGAAAACTCACTTCACAGTCGATCTGTCCTGCATGGCTGATGACACAAAACGGAAAACACTGGTTATTTTTAAGTGAAAAACTCTGCAACAGAAATTCGAAATAACCATCTCTCATCGTTAGAGTTCAACCAAAAGGCTGGATGGACAAAGACAGAGTGATATTCTGGCTTGATAATGTTTGGGACATGTTTAGTGCACATCTTAAAGGCAGCATCAAATCAGATGAAATTAAATGTCTTGAATATACCGCGACCCCTCCAATTTGTATCTTATTTTATGTCTCAAAAATCTTGCGTTATACTCGAGTATCTACGGTATTCAAAAAAATAATAATGTAGAATTACATTTGTAATTGTATGTCACAGTTTATGTACAATTATAAAGAATCAGACACATGTGACCTTTTGAAAGCATTATTATTCCATATTTTTCTATATATTTCACCATAACAATACAAGGAATAATTTGATGTTTTCAGTACTGAACAGTTTCACACCTCTGTACTACATTTTTTTTTGGCACTCGTTGAATTTGCACTCCAAATTTAAAAAAAATTCTGACCTTGCTTATCATCAAGCATTCTTATAAAATACAAAAAAATAATCCTTTTTCTATAGTGTAAATACTAGCCAAATAGTAATTATTTCCTAAATATTTCAAACACACATTTTATTTTACTGTTTCTTACACTCTCTGCCTCCTCTGAGATGGTGTATTGAAATCACCACGAACACGTTCGCTTGGGGTGATTGACAGACCCTGTGAGCAAGAGAAGGGGTGGCACTACACACTTAGTTGTGTGTGTAATGATACGTACAGTGTCCGCTGCATGTACGCCATAAAGCCGGACGGACTGGTTCTCAAGTTGAGAACCTTGTCCACAGGGGTCAAATCCTACAAAAAAAGTGTGGGTACTCACCAATAGTTCCACCCCCCCCTCACAATTAATATTGTTTTATATACACACACACACACTGTAGTTATATGTATATAATCTACACTTTTGTTTATGAAAGCAAATTAAATTCAATGAAGGGTTAGATGGTTGCCTTTGGGCCTGAGAATCCTCCTCTGTCACAGAGTCTCACCCACCCGAGGGTTGCAGGTTCGATCCCCGGCCAGGTCCACTCAGCCTTTCATCCTTCCGAGGTCAATTAAATGAGCAGCGCCTTGAGACGCTTACGGGTGATTAGCCGCGCTTTTCAAGTACCCAATACATGCATACATACTTAAGGTGCAATAATCCTATTTCTGCTGAGGGGAGCTAAATAACCCCAGTGCAAGCCACACAGAAATGTAAGCACCATGTGTTACACACATTGGAGGATGATAACACAGCAGACCGCTGAAAAGTCTTACATTTAGTGTATTGTAGGAAGTGTTACTGCTGTCAGGGTGCCAGGAATCAGACTGAGACGAGAAGTGCAAAAATAATCACACCTTTATTAATAGCAAAAAATAATAAAAAGTCCACAAGTCAAATAACAAGGCAGGAATCAAAACCAGAGCTGGTAGTCAGACGAGCCGAGTCAGGAGCCAAAGCGAATAGTCAGACGAGCCGGAATCGGGAACAAGGAAAACAGCAGAGTCAGGAACAAGCCAGGGATCAGGAACCAGGAAGGATGTCAGGCAGCCAGGTAATACACAGGAACTCTCACAAACATTTCTGAGACAACGCAAAGGCAAAGCATACTGAACAGAGGCCCTTTAAATAATAAGTGATGCCATCACAATTCTGAAACTGCATCCTGTCTCACATGGATGATGCACACCAGTCTGGCCATAAAAGGAAGTGCAGGAATTGAGCAGCATCCCCCACAATGCACCATAGTCAGGAAGAGAGGTGAGTAAAATGGCTGCCAGCAGCACATGGCAAACATAACAGGGAAAAAACCCTGACAACTGCCCATTACTAGAGGATCTCACTATCCCTTTAATCAGACTGTGCTCCAGCTCCTCCAACCAGCAGCAGCAGTGTTTTCTGAAGTGTTTCTGTTCTTTGTCCAGAGGGAACTTAGTTCCTCCTGCAAAAATAGTGCACTGCATTCCCAATGCGTTCCGCTCGACTTGACCCCTGCTTGTCCACACCGGCTTTTGTACATGGGGCCCTTTATCTCTATGGTAATGTGTAACTAGGTTTTCATTAATGCACATTTTCCATGCTTTGGATCTTCTCGCCCTCAGGGTGTACTGATATCCTGATTAGGGATGATTAATGAGACTGTTTTAGATCCCTGACTACACACAAATGAGTAAGCTAAAACATTATCTGTATATTTTCCAGAATGCAATGAGAGCGACAATGGAATTCCATGCAGACAAAGCAATTTACCCTCCTGTAAAAGTACATGTCGTTTTAGGCAGTGAGGATTTAACAGTAAAGGTAACTTCATTTTTATTTTTTTATAATTCACATTTAATTGCAGAACAAAACTTCGTTTTTCTTTTTATTGATTATAATATAGAAATATTTACATCTTGTGATATTAATACATTTTAGAAAGAATTGGGATGAAAATTGTCTGAAGTATGTGTACTTTGTGTTACAGATCTGCATAGACATATTTTGTAACATGCAAACCTCTGTTTCATGTATTGTGTGATTCAACAACTTGTCTGTAGGCCTGTACATGCAATTATTTCTAAGATTATAATACCAGTAAGTCTTGTCATTTATAGGAAGAATCTGTACAGTGATTTAAAATTAAGAAAAAAATAATTTGTGTTTTTTTTTCTATATTACAGCTAAGTGATCGAGGTGGTGGGGTACCCCTAAGGAAAATCGATAGATTATTTAATTACACATATTCTACAGCACCTCTCCCACGTGTTGAGACTTCTCGTGCAACACCACTGGTCAGTCAATGTTCTGCTCCTTTTCTAACTGCATTTTATAGAGGTTTTAGCATACTGAATTTACCTTCGCAGTGTAATCTGTTTGTTCAGCAGGGTGCTCCAGGTTTAGCCATGGATACACGATGGGATTAAAAATATCTGTTTGCTTCTAGTTAAACAACATAGCACATTATTATTAAAGTAAATTAGTTTAAAGCGACATGAAACACAGTATTCCTTCTAAATACAGGGAGAGTCCACAGCTGCATGTATTACTTTTGGGAATACAGAACCTGGCCACCAGGAGGAGGCAAAGACACCCCAGCCAAAGGCTTAAATACCTCCCCCACTTCCCTCATCCCCCAGTCATTCTTTGCCTCTCGTCACAGGAGGTTGGCAGAGAAGTGTCGGAAGATTACGGATTAGTTCCTTATGGAGGGTAGTACTCTTCGAGATGGGCCTGGAGTTTTAAGTAGTCTTGTCAGCCTCTCAGTGAGAGCATTGATGAAAGAGTCCAGAGATGTAGGGAGAGTCTTTCCATCTAAAGGGGAGGAGAGTCCACGGCTTCATTCATTACTTATGGGAATTAAGAACCTGGACACCAGGAGGAGGAAAATACACCCCAACCAAAGGCTTAAATACCTCCCCCACTCCCCTCATCCCTCAGTCATTCTTTGCCTTTCGTCACGGGAGGATGTCAGAAAGGAGGTCTCTTATGGAGAGTACTACTCTTCGCTATGGGACGGGAGTTTAAGTAGCCCTAACATGCCTTTCAGTTGAGGGCCTGGGTGAAAGTTAGAGCCCGGAGATGCAGAGAGTGCTCTCATCTGCTACACCATCCTGACTCATATTAACAGCTCCTACAGCAATCAGCGTTGATGAGTTTCGCAGACTGCTTTCTTCTCTCAAGTCCATGTCAGGAGCGATGCTACGACCTGTCACACTTGAAGGGCAGTGTTCCTGTTCCACGGTGTGAATTCTGGTAAGATTGTTTCATTTTTTAATATATTGATAACACAGAAGACAGGGCCACAGTGTGGCGCCTTTTATCTTTATAGAATCAAGGGTTAATATTCCTGGTAAGGGAATTTTTTAACAGGGGGGGTTTATACATGATATTGTTTATTGTGTCATTGCTGCGTTATGTGCAGGATGAGGCTCTGGCAATGTGGTGGAACTGACAGGTTCATTTCCGGGAGTTTTTGAGCGCCCTTTTTTTGGTGCGTTTTCTCCTTTAGGCAGGGGTGGTCCTGTTAGGGTTTCACTTTCGGTCTGATCTGTGACAGAGGAGCCGAAGCGGTTTCTCTAGTCCAGGTCAGAGGAGGTGGTGAGTGCCCCGGCCATTGGCGGTTATAAAGGTGCCTGTTCTAAATTTTGCTAATTAAGATAAAAGCTATAGATGATTCTGACGCGTTGGAGGGTACTCCCTCTTTATCTAAGTCTTTTACCTGTGTTTATTGTGAGGTTCCGGTAGACCAGCCTGCGCAACTATGTTCCACATGCCTTGAAAGAGCTACGACATCTAAAAATAAGAAAATGTCTAATACTACTGAGCCATACACCTCTGAGGGCTCTCCGTCCCGTGAGGTGCGTTCCCTAATTGTGTCCCCTATTCCACATGCAGCGCCCCAGGATCCAACCGTTACCCCTTCGGGGGAGATTTGCTGGCCGCCAGATTTCACAGACCAACTTCAAACGGCAGTCCCTAAAGTGATCCATGCTTTACTACGTTCTGCTAAGCGCAAGCGTAGAGCTTTCCAGAGCGGCCCGACTCTGCGGAGTGGTACGACGATGAGGCCCACTCCGACGCTTCAAAGGGGGTTCCTTCTGGTTCGGAGTCCGTGTTATCTAAACCTCCGGCGGCGGAGGAGCCTGGCTATAGGTTCAGCTTTTTGCTGAAGCAAGTGCTTGTTACTCTGTAGGTTCCGGAGCCAAAGATTCCGGAAGAACCCTCCATTCCTAAGCTGGACAGGGTGTATGAGGACAGGGTGGTGCCCCAGACCTTCCCAGTTCATGTAAAGATGGCAAATATTATAAAGAATGAATGGGAGCGATTACTTTAATCCTTTTCTCCTTCTTCTAATTTAAAAAAGTTTTTCCCCCATTCCGGAGGCCCAGCTTGAGCTGTGGGGAACCATTCCCAAGGTGGATGGGGCTGTCTTCACTCTCGCTAAGCATACGACTATTCCTCTAGAGGATAGCTTGTCGTTCAAGGAGCCCATGTATAAAAAGTTGGAAAACATGTTAAGGAAAATGTTTCAACACACAGGGTTTGTTTTTCAACCGGCAGCAGCCGTCGCCGCCGTTGCCGAGCTGCGTCATATTGGTGTGATTCTCTGTGCGAGATGATTGAGGGCGAGCCATCTTTCGAAGAGGTTCAGGAAAGGTTGTCTAATCTTTCATTTGCGAAGCCAATATGCAGATTATTCGCCTGAACGCTAAGGTGTCAGGTTTTTCCGTTTTGGCACGCAGGGCGCTGTGGCTAAAATCTTGGTCGGCGGACATGACTTCTAAGCTGAGGTTACTGTCCCTGCCTTTTCAAGGTAAGATTTTGTTCGGTCCAGGCCTGGATTATATCCACGGTTACGGGAGGCAAGGGTGCCTTCCTGCCCCAGGATAAGAAGGCTAAGCCTAAGGGTTCTAACTTTCGTCCCTTTCGCACAGACAAGGCCCAACGCCAGCAGCCCGCCGCAAAGGTGGACCCACAGGGACCACTTCAAGTTTCTCAGATTTGCGTTTCTAGACCAACATTTTCAATTTGTGGCCCTCCCCTTCGGTCTGGCGATGGCTCCGAGAATCTTCACAAAGGTTCTGGGGGCACTGCTTGCAGTGGCCAGATCCAGGGGTATTGCGGTGGCGCCCAACCTGGACGACATTCTGGTTCAGGCGGCGTCCTTTCATCTGGCAGAAGTCAACTCAAGGGCTCTGCTTCTGTTACTTCAATCTCACGGTTTGAAGATCAACTCCGGAAAGAGCACCCTGGCTCCCAGCAGCAGGGTGGAGTTTCTGGGCACGATACTAGACTCCGTGTCCATGAACATACTCTTCACAGATCAGCGACGCAGGAAGATTGCGTCCACCTGTCTTGCCCTTCAGTCCTCAAGGAGTCCCTCAGTAGCTCAGTGTATGGAGGTGATTGGGCTCATGGTCTCCAGCATAGACGTCATTCCATTCACAAGATTTCATCTCAGACCTCTTCAACTGTGCATGTTGAGGCAGTGGATCATTCTGATCTGTCACAGCTGATATCCATGGATGCGCGGACTCGGTCTTCCCTCTCTTGGTTTATCCGTCAAGTCCAGTTGTCTATGAGGACATCCTTCTTGAGACCGTCCTGGGAAATTGTGACCACGGACGCAAGTCTGATGGGATGGGGAGCTGTTTGGGGTGCCAGGATGGCACAGGGAAAATGGTCTCGACTGGAGTCTCTACTTCCGATAAATATCCTGTAACTGCGAGCGGTCTACAACGCTCTAAAGGCGCGGGCCCTGTCTGGGGGAAAGAAACTTCATCGGGTTCCAGATGGACAACATTACCTCGGTGGCATACATCAATCACCAGGGGGGTACGAGGAGCTCCCTTGCAATGAGGGAGGTGTCTCGGACTCTGGAGTGGGCGGAGACCCACAGCTGTTTGCTCTCAGCGATCCACATCCCTGGAGTGGACAACTGGGAAGCGGACTTTCTCAGCAGGAAAACATTTCATCCAAGAGAATGGTCTCTTCACCCTGAGGTGTTTGCGGAGATTTGTCTCAGATGGGAGATGCCAGAGATCGATCTCATAGCGTCCCGATTGAATTGCAAACTTCCCCGATACGGATCGAGGTCGAGGGACCCCCAAGCGGAGCTGATAGATGCGTTGGCGGTACCTTGGGAGTTCAGTTTAGTGTACATTTTTCCTCCGTTACCACTTCTACCTCGTATAGTGGCACACATAAAGCAGAAGAGAGCGTTGTCCATTCTGATTGCTCCTTCGTGGCCGCAGAGGACGTGGTTTGCGGATCTGATGTCATCCTCTCCACGGTGGAGGTTACCCTGTTGCAGGGACCTGCTGGAACAGGGTCCCTTTCAACATCAGAATCTAGTTTCTTTGAAGCTGACTGCGTGGAGATTGAACGCTTAGTCAGAGCCAAGAGGTTTTTCTGAAACCGTGATTGATACTCTAGTTCAGGTGAGGAAGCCAGTCACTCGACACATCTACCATAAGGTGTGGAGAGTTGACTTGTCCTGGTGTGAGAGACATGGATATCCTTGGCACAAGGTGAAGGTATCCAGGATTTTGTCCTTTCTCCAAGAGGGTTTGGAGAAGGGTCTTGCAGCTTGTTCCTTGAAGGGACAAATTTCGTCTCTATCAGTGTTGTTGCATAGGAAGCTCGCTGAGTTCCCTGACATTCAATCCTTTGTTCAGGCCCTGTCTAGAATCAAGCCTGTGTTTAGTCAATCTGCTCCCCCGTGGAGCTTGAATTTGGTTCTTAAAGTTTTACAGAGGGCTCCGTTTGAGCTTATGCATTCTCATAAAGATCCTGTCTTGGAAGGTTCTGTTCCGGTTAGCCATTGCATCAGCCCGCAGAGTTTCCGAACTGGCGGCCTTGCAACATGAGCCCCCTTATCTGGTATTTCACGTGGATAAGGCTGTTCTTCGCACTGGCTTGGGATTTCTTCCTAAGGTGGTGTCTGACCGTAACATCAATCAGGAAATAGTTGTTCCTTCTTTGTGTCCTAGCCTTCTTCTTCTAAGGAGAGGCTACTTCATAATCTGGATGTGGTTCATGCCTTGAAGTTCTATCTTCAGGCGACTAAGGATATCAGACAATCTAACTCTCTTTTTGTAGTCTATTCAGGGAAGCGCAGGGGTCAGCGGGCCTTCGCTACTTCTTTGTCTTTTTAGCTGAGGAGCTTGATTCGCCTCGCCTATGAGACGGCGTGACACATGCCCCCTCAGAGGATTATGGCTCATTCCACTAGAGCAGTGGCTTCATATTGGGCCTTCAAAAATTAGGCTTCTATGGAGCAGATTTGTAAGGCGGCTACCTGGTCCTCCTTGCATACTTTCACAAAGTTTTACAAATTTGACGTCTTTGCTTCTGTGGAAGCTGTTTTTAGGAGAAAGGTTCTACAGGCTGTGGTGCCCTCAGTTTAAGGGTCCGCCTTTACCCTCCCGGTTTCATTCAGTGTCCTCTAGAGCTTGGGTATATGTTTCCCATAAGTAATGAATGAAACCTTGGACTCTCCTCCCCTTTAGATGGAAAACATAAATTATGCTTACCTGATAATTTCATTTCCATCGTGGGGAGGAGAGTCCACGGCTCCCGCCTGTATCTCCGGTGGGCGGCCCTAAATGTAATATTTTCTTCTGGCACCATTTATACCCTGATATTTCTCGTACTGTTCCTTGTTCCCTCGGCAGAATGACTGGGGGATGAGGGGAGTGGGGGAGGTATTTAAGCCTTTGGCTGGGGTGTCTTTGCCTCCTCCTGGTGGCTAGGTTCTTAATTCCCATAAGTAATGAATGAAGCCGTGAACTCTCCTTCCTACGGTGGAAATGAAATTATCAGGTAAGCATAATTGATGTTTTCTGCAAAACCATCCCGACTCATATTAACAGCTCCATAAGCAATCAGCGTTGACGAGTTTCGCTGCCTGCTTTTCTGCACTCAAGTCCATGTCAGAAGCGCTGCTACCATATGTCAAACTTGAAATACCGTGTTGCTGTTCCACGGCATAGATTCCGGTAAGATCGTTTCAATTTTTATATGTTTGTAACGTTAGAAGACAGGGTCTCAGTGGGTCTCCTTTATCTTTATGGAATCAAGGGTTAATATCTCCGGAGGGGGATTATTGAACAGTGGGGGCTGTAATCATGTTTGTTATGTGAATTTGACTGCTCTTGTGTAAGTGACGTTTGGGGCTCATAGGCTTTTTTTACGGAACGTACAGGTTATTTTCGAGTTTTATGAACTGGCACGCTTTTCTTAGCGGTAGTGAATCCTGCACGTTGCACCACGTGACCGGGTGTGGTCAAGTTTTTGTTTCCCATTTCCGTATTCCTGAAGGTGCGACTGTGGAGAGGATCCGTTTTTCTCTACCTGTCTGGGTCATAGGAGATGGTGAGTGCCCCAGCCATTGGGGGTGTAAGGTGCCAGTTGTTTTTTGACCATAATCTACTTAGTCGAGTTACGTAGGATTCTGATATGGCAGAGGCGGTTTCCTCTGATTCAGGTTTTGATACCTGTGTTTATTATGAGGAGGCCCGGGTAACCCAGCCCTCTCAATTATTTTCCGTATGCCTCAATAGAGTGTTCTGATCTTCCCATGTTGTAATGTTAGAGACCAATGAGCCATCCGCCTCTGAGGATTCGGCATCCCGTGAGGTGCGTTCCCTAGCATCTTCTGTTCCTATACAGGCAGATGCCCCGCATACTGTTACTCCTTCTCCTGAAGGAGGCCTTTTTCCGCCAGAGGTTACTGCACGGTTTCGCATGGCCATTTCTCTGGCCTTAGTGCATTAGCATCTTCCTGCTACGTGCAAGTGAAGACTTAATCTGTGTAATCCTGCCCAAGGTCCGGCATGTAAGAGGACTTTGGTATCCGATCATTCTTCTGGGGAAACGGTGTCCTCTGAGGCTTCAGAGGTGCTACCTCTAGGGTCGGAGACCCCGGATGCTCCGACGGAGGTGAATTTTGCTTTTAAATTTAGAATAGCTTGCCTGCATGTACTTTAAGTTTTGGCGACGTTGGAGGATCCTATTTCTGATCCGTCAGCTGAATCTCAGTCTGCTGATTCAGATATCGAGCTTGTTTAGATGACTGGAGGGATGGTAATCCTATTCCTTATCGTCTTTCTATTGTTATTCTTTGTTTTTGTATCAGATTTCCAGTTCGGAGCTCTTGAGGAATTGCATCGCATGACGGGCGGGCCCTGTCGGTTTCACTTTCCCTTGGGCTATCTCTTGTGTACGCTTTCCTACTTTCTTTTCTAATCCGGTTAGGATAAGTTTTTATTTTCCTGTTATTTTTTGAGCGTGAGATTATGTTGAAGCTCTTCTTAGGAAGACTTTTCGCTCTGGGATTCTGGTATTAGCGGTTTTTATGTCGCGATTGATGGAATCTTTCGGTGGAAGTTCTAAAAAAAAAAAAGAATAGAAGGTTGTCTCTGGTCGGGGTGTTGTTCCCTCAATATGTCCAAGACTATATTTAAGCTTTGGAGCTTCTATGTTTCTGTTTATTATTCTCAGTTTTCTGGCCCTGCTAGAAATTTAGAATTTTCCGTTTGATCCTTAAACAGATATGTCGTATCCTTCATATCGGGCTGGTCCTGTTTGGGTATAGTTCTCTCTGTTCTTTTGTGGTTTGTTCAAATATGTTGTATCCTGACTAGCAGGCTGGTCCTGTTTGGATACTAATTACCTCTCTTCTTTCTTCTCTCAAGAGGTTATTTTTCGGTCCAGAGGAAGCCCTTCTATCCTGGAGGTCAGGCTGGTCCTGGTTATATCGTCTTGGTTGGGCGTCTGATCTGGATCATATGCAGTCCAAGTGGCCTACAAGTTAATTCCCTGCTTTGCAAAGATGTGCCTTGGAGTTTGAATTTTGCAGTGGCAGTTTTTGTTAGGAACTAAGTTTCGTCTCTCTTGAGGAAGGGAGGACGGGGGACTTTTTGGAGTCCTTTTCCCGGTTCCTTTTCACAGGGGTGTAATTCCCCCTCTATTGGTGCTCCATATGGGTTCTCTTTGGCTTACTATGCTCTCTATGTAGGGCTTATTTCTTCTTCCTCTTGAGGGTCGATATACGGTTCTCTCTTCCCTTTTCAGGGGATGGATATTTTCCTATAATCATGTTGAGGAAATATGGGTCTTAGGGACCGTATTGTTTTCATAACCTCGTTCTAATCCTAGCTTTCTGGGATCTAGGGGTGGGGGGGGTTATACAGTATCCTGTTTCCTTTGGGTTCTGGTGCTCCTATAGTTTGGCGGTTCTGGTTTCTCCATCATTCCATTGTCCTTCCAGTTGGTTTGGGAATGAAGTTCCTGGGGGCAAGCTCTATTGATCCGATGAATAGCTTAACCACCCAGCAACCAGAAGATTGGGATTTTGAACCCAGCAGCAGCTGATTTAGGCTCCAGGGTGGTTCTTGATTCTGTTTGATTTCAGACAGGAATTCTCCTAGGCCTTTGGAGTTAGAATACTCTATAGACTTGCCCTGCTGTTTTCGTTCAGTCCTTCGATGGTACTGTGGTTGGGGATGTTTACAGTCCGATTTTTCAGCTTGGAATGTTGCTATCAATTCCAGATTTCAGAGATTCTGGTTATGCTGCACCGGTCGCCTGTCTGCAGTATATCTTTCCCTATTCCGGGAAATACCTTTGATCTACTGGGGCAGTTTGGCTTATCTCTTCTATGGATGTGGGAGATTGTTTTCAGGGTTTCCTTCTGTTTTCTCTTTGAAGTCTTCTGTCACTCTTTCTACTCGGAGGACCTGGTCTCGGAGTTTTCCAGTCGGGAACTCTGAGAGTTCAGCAGGGGGTCGAGGGACTCTCCTTTGGTGTGTCCTTTGACGGATCTGTACCTTTGGTGAACCCGATCTAGGTTCTCTGGGAGTTCATGCCTATCCTAGTCTTATCCTTAAGGGGATCGTGGTCAGGGATTCTTACGTAGATCTCTGGATCCTTCGGTGCTGGGGAAGTTTATTATTCCTTGTTCCCTTCGACTATATCACATCTCTGGGTTTATTCAGTCTATCAGGGGTGGGCATCAGGGTTCCTGATTGCTCCTTTTTTGTCCTACGACTCATTTTCATGGTTGGTCTTCTCCATTATGGGTGCTCCTTGTTATGGAGTTTGGACAGGGTCTTCACCCTTGGTATTTTGATGTATTGTGAAAGGGGGTTTTCGGAAGGGTGTCGGTACTTTCCTCAGCTTGTAGCTGGTCCCTCGCTTTCCTTTTTGGGTTGACAGCCTCCCCCCCCCGGTTTAGTGGGGGGGTGTTGGTTCTCTATGATTTTATTTTTCTTCTTAAAGTTCTCTCTGGGCCTTCCAGGGTGTCCTGGAGAAAGGGTTATTAGCCAGTTCTTGATAGGACGGCTAGTTCTTAGCCTGAAGGTTAGCCTGGCTGTCTAACAGACTTGCGGTTACGGGTGGTCTCACCTGTCGCTTCTGTCCGGATATGTGGGCTCCTAAACAGATCTAGTTACCTGTTTCTGTCCTTTCTGAGGTCATGAACCTTGGTGTTAATTTCTTTTCGCTATAAAGCGGCCGGCGGTCAGGCAATTGCGTTCAAATTTTGTCCGTCAGGACTTTAAACTTCATGTCTAGGATTACATCGGTTCTTTGTATCGATGCAGCATATGGTCCTTGAATTTGTCTATTCCTTGACCTGTTACGTTTAGCCAGCTGTAGTAGCTTGATGGTTAGCTTAGCTGTCTAGCAAGCGGAAGGTCCACAGTTTGTAACCAGCTGCAGTTACTTGCACCTTGAATGTGTGCTCGCAAGTTTCTGGAATATCTTTCCAGGTTCTAGTATCTCTTGCAGTCGGGTAATCCCCCTTCCTGGGTCTTCTTTCTAAGGAGACTTTTTCTTCGGGTTCTGCAAGGGGCTTCTCTCCATTTTTTGGCTGGGATCGTACTTCGAGGTCCTCTCAGTCTCTTTAGCATATTCTTTGTTTCTGTGTTCTTACTATGGAAGGGTACGGTGTTGGGAGTTTTGGTTCTTCCCCTTGTTGTGTTCAGGGTGGAGTGTTTCTTCGCCTGACCTTATATTCAGCGGGGCTCTCGTCTCCTCAGAGGTTTGTGTGTTTTTTTTGGGGATCAGTGATTTCGTGTGGTTTCTGATGTGGGCTCTTACAGTCCTTATTGTTTGGCAGTTACTTGGTCCTGCTCCTTTTTGGGTCTTTTGTTGCTGTTGAAGCAGTTTTCGGGAGTTGGGAATTTTTTTCAGGCTGTGGTGCAGATGGGCCGGCTTCTTGTTACCCCCCCATTAGCATTCAGTGTCCTCTATAGCTTGGGTATTGTTTTCCTAAAAGTAATGAATGCAGCTGTGGACTCTGCCTGTATCGAAGGAAAGGAAATTATCTGGTAAGTCATAATTTTAGTTTTGTTTTCTTTCATGATTTGGATAGAGTGTACAGTTTTAAACAACTTTATAATTTACTTCTATTATCAAATTTTCTTTGTTCTATTGGTATCTTTTCCTGAAAAGCAGGGACGTAGTTTTGCATTAGAGTTATCCATTAGCAAAAGCACTAAATGGCAGCACTGTCATGTAGTGCTCCAGGCACCTACCTTGGTATCTTTTCAAAAAAGAATTACATGGAATCACAAAACATTTTTTTTGTTTCAAATCCCTTTAATATAAAATACGAAAATATATGAAATGCTACACTGTACTGTATTCTTGCTAGAGAAAGTGTCCCTTTAATAAGCCTCCTATTGCATGTGCTGTTTGCAGGAACAGATTTTCTATTGTTTTTAGAGGATTGGATTTCTTATTTTATAAAGGAAGGATAAATGCATTTTCTTTCAGAGCAACGTGTCAGCACTCGCAATCTGAGCAGCTGTGATTGGGGAATGTAAGTGCATGTGACCTACAGACTTGTCTGAAGATATTTAATCCTTTAATGGGTATTTTCCATGCCAGCAAGGATTGTGGCTAAGCTGTGTCCATGTAATCCTCTGGCGAGGTAGTCCTTGCTTCACTTCCAACATGTATGCTACCCCTATATAGAAAACCAGGGTTGGTTACTCTGCTTTCGATCTAAAGGGGAGGAGAGTCCATGACATCATTCATTACTGTTGGGAATTTAGAACCTGGCCACCAGGAGGAGGCAAAGACACCCCAGCCAAAGGCTTAAATACCTCCCTCATCCCCCAGTCATTCTTTGCCTTTCTTCACAGGAGGATGGCAGAGAAGTCCCGAAGATCGGAGTAGTCTCTTATGGAGGGTAGTACTCTTCGCAATGGGACTGGAGTTTTAAGTAGTCTTGTCCGCTTCTTAATGAGAGCCTGGGCGAAAGTTAGAGTCCGGAGATGCAGGGAGAGTCTTTCTGCGAACCCATCCCAACTCATATTAACAGCTCCACAAGCAATCAGCGTTGACGAGTTTTGCTGCCTGCGTTTTACACTCAAGTCCATGTCAGGAGCGAGGCTACTAACCTGTCACACTTGAAGGGCCGTGTTCCCTTTCCACGGCGTAGATTCTGGTAAGATCATTTAATTTTTTTTACATAATGATAACATGGAAGACAGGGTCACAGTGTGACGCCTTTTATCTTTTAAGAATCAAGGGTTAATATTCCTGGGAAGGGGATTATTGAACAGGGGGGGTTTATACATGATATTGTTTATTGTGTCATTGCTGCGTTATGTGCGAGATGAGGCTCTGGCAATGTGTGGAACTTTCAGGTGACTTACGGGAGTATGGCGCGGCCCTTTTTTGGCACGTTTTGTCCTTAGGCAGGGGGGTTCCTTCCCGCATTACATGTGACTGGGTGTGGCTATATCTTCTTCTGTTGATCAGCGACGCAAGAGACAAAACAGTTTCTGTAGTCCGGGTCATAGGAGGTGGTGAGTGCCCTGGACATTGGAGGTTATAAAGGTACCTATTTATTACGTTAATCTAGTCCTTTAGTATCAGTACAAGCTATGGAGGACTCTGACGCGTTAGAGGGCTCGCCCTCTTTACCTAGGTCTCATTCCTGTGTTTATTGTGAGGAGGTTCTGATAGAACAGCCTGCTCAACTATGTTCCACATGCCTTAATAAAGTTATGACATCTAAGAGCAAACGGATGTCTAGTACTACTGAGCCGTCCACCACTGAGGGGTCCCCGTCCCGTGAGGTGCATTCCCTGCATCCATCTCCTATTGCACATGCAGCGCCCCAGGGTCCAACCATTACTCCTGCGAGAGAGATTCATTGGCTGTCAGATTTTGCGGATCAACTGCAAACGGCAGTATCGAAAGTGATCCATGCCTTACCACGTTCTGCTAAATGTAGGGCATATCATGGCCGCCCGGCCCAGGGGTTGTCTACACTTGTGGAGATTTCTGAGACGTTATACGATGACGAGGCCCACTCCGACTCTTCGGAGAAGGCCCCTTCTGGGTCGGAGTCTGTGTCATCTAAACCTCCGGCTGCGGAGGAGCCTGACTTAAGGTTTAGGATGGAAAATTTGCGCTTTTTGCTGAGACAAGTGCTTGCTACTCTGGAGGTTCCGGAACTGAAACTTCCAGCAGAACCTGCAATTCTTAAGCTTGATAAGGTATATGAGGACAGGATGGTGCCTCAGGCATTCCCGGTTCCTATTAAGATGGCAAATATTATTAAGAATGAATGGGAGCGATTAGGTTCTTCCTTTTCCCCTTCTTCTTCCTTTAAGAAACTGTTCCCCGTCCCGGACTCTCAGCTGGAGCTGTGGGGTACTGTCCCTAAGGTGGATGGTGCTATCTCCACACTCGCGAAGCGGACAACTATTCCCCTAGAGGATAGTTTGTCGTATAGAGAGCCCATGGATAAAAAGTTGGAAAACTGTTCCCCGTCACCGGAGCTGGGAAATTTTGGTGTGAATTCCTGTGTAAAATGGTCGAGGGGGAGACTTCCATCGACGAGATACAGGACAAGATTAAGGCTCCGAAGATCGCCAATTCTTTCATATGTGATGCCAATATGCAGATTATTAGCCTAAACGCTAAGGTGTCAGGTTTTTCTGTTTTAGCTCGCAGGGCTCTGTGGCTAAAGTCTTGGTCTGCGGACATGACCTCTAAGTCGAGGCTGTTGTCCCTGCCTTTTCAAGGAAAGATTCTGTTCGGGCCAGGATTGGATTTGATCATATCCACCATTACGGGAGGCAAGGGAGCTTTCCTACCGCAGGATAACAGATATCTGTGAAGGAAATCACAAAGAGAGAGGGCGCCTCCTAGTGCAACATTGCAAGAGTAGTGATAAAGCAAATCAAATGATGAAATGATACTCACAAAGGGAGCAGCACCAGTGTGCTAATTGATACAAGCTGGGGAATCACAGTGACCCAGCTACACTGATCCTGCAACAGGATGATGGGATCCAGAATATCCAAACGAATAAAGCCTCAGGCTTCCATATAGTACAACAATTTATTAAAATAATTGTTTGTTAAAAACAAGGGATGTATACAATTTCATCCCAATTAGTTAAAACAGGTATTAAAACAGTTGCAACGCGTTTCTCAGCCAGACTGGCTGTTTCCTCAGGCATCAACCGCAGGATAAGAAGGCTAAGCCTAAAGGATCTACTTTTCATCCCTTTCGTGCGGACAAGGCCCAGCGCCAGCACCCCGCCGCGAAAGCGGACCAGTCAAAGGGAACTTGGAAACCGGCTCATTCTTGGAACAAGTCTAAGCAGAGCAAGAAGCCTCCGAGACTAAATCGGCATTAAGGGGCGGTCCCCGACCGGTCTCTGGACCAAGTAGGGGGCAGATTATCTCTCTTCTCAGAAGCATGGTTACAGGACATTCAGGATCTTCGGGTTCTGGACTTTGTCGCCCAGGGCTACAGGATAGGGTTCAGATCCCATCCGCCCAGGGGCAGATTCCTCCTATCAAACCTGTCTTCAAGACCGGAAAAGAGAAAAGCCTTTCTAGAATGTGTGAGAGATCTCTCCTCTCTAGGTGTCATCGTACCAGTACCCCATACAGAAAGGGGTCTACGGTACTTTTCATATCTTTTTGTGGTTCCAAAGAAGGAGGGCACATTCCACCCGATTCTGGACCTAAAGTGTTTAAACAAGTTTCTGAGTGTTCCATTGTTCAAAATGGAAACGATCAGATCTATTCTGCCCCTAGTTCAAGAGGGACAGTTCATGACAATCATAGACTTGAAGGACGCTTACTTTCATGTGCCAATCCACAGGGACCACTTCAAGCTCCTGGGATTTGCGTTTCTGGACCAACACTTCCAGTTTGTGGACCTTCCTTTTGGTCTGGCGACGGCCCCGAGAATCTTCACGAAGGTTCTGGGGACCCTACTTGCGGTGGCCAGAGCCAGACGCATTGCTGTGGCGCCGTATCTAGACGACATCCTAGTCTAGGCACCGTCTCTCAGTCTCGCAGAGGATCATTCGAGGGCTCTACTTCTTTTGCTTCAATCTCACGGTTGGGAGATCAACTCAGGAAAGAGTTCCCAGATTCCCAGCAACAGGGTGGAGTTCCTGGGTACGATAATAGACTCTATGTCCATGAAGATTTTTCTCACAGACCGTCGACACCGGAGGATTGCTTCCTTTTGTCTTGCCCTTCCGTCCCCCTCAACCCCCTCGGTGGCTCAGTGTATTGAGGTGATCGGACTCATGGTTTTTAGCATAGACGTCATTCCATTCACCAGATTCCATCTCAGACCTCTTCAATTGTGCATATTGAGACAGTGGAACTGCGATCATTCAGATCTATCTTAGCAGATATCCATGGATGCTCGGACTCGGATCTCCCTCTTGTGGTGGATCTGTCCGGAGCCACTGTTCCTTCTTGAGGCCGTCCTGGGAGATTGCGACCACGGACGCGAGTCTGGCAGGATGGGGAGCTGTTTGGGTGCCAGGATGGCACAAGGAAAATGCTCCCGGGAGGAGTCTCTCCTTCAGATAAATATTCTTGAACTCCGAGCAATCTACAATGCTCTGAAGGCATGGCCTCTTCTGGGGTCGTTCAGCTTCATCAGATTCCAGACCGACAACATTACCTCAGTGGCTTACATCAACCACCAGGGGGGTACAAGGAGCTCCCTAGCTATGAGGGAGGTGTCTAGGATCTTGGAGTGGGCGGAGTCCCACAGCTGCTTACTCTCAGCGATTCACATTCCAGGTGTGGACAACTGGGAAGCACACTTTCTCAGCAGGCAATCCTTCCATCCGGGGGAATGGTCTCTTGACACCGAAGTGTTTGCGTAGATTTGTCTCAGGTGGGGAACGCCGGAGATAGACCTCATGACATCCAGACTCAATTGCAAGCTACCCCGATACGGATCAAGGTCCAGGGATCCCCAGGCAGAGCTAATAGATGCCTTGGCGGTGCCTTGGGGGTTCAGCCTAGCTTACATTTTTCCACCGTTACCACTTCTACCTCGTGTAGTGGCATGCATCAAACAGGAGCAAGCTTCGGCCATTCTGATTGCTCCATCGTAGCCGCGGAGGACGTGGTTTGCGGATCTGGTGGGGATGTCATCCTCTTTGCCGTGGAGGTTACCCTGTTGCAGGGATCTGCTGGAACAGGGCCCCTTTCAACATCAAAATCTCGATTCTCTGAGGCTGACTGCGTAGAGATTGAACACCTAGTCTTGGCCAAGAGAGGTTTTTCGGAAAGTGTGAGTGATACTCTCATTCAGGTAAGGAAGCCAGTCACTTGTCGCATTTAGGTGTGGAGGACTTACTTGTCCTGGTGTGAGAAGCATGGATATCCTTGGCATAAGGTAAAGGTATCCAGGATTCTGTTCTTTCTCCAAGAGGGTTTGGAGAAGGGTTTTGCCGCTAGTTCCTTAAAGGGACTGATTTCGACATTGTCAGTTGTTGCATAGGAGACTCGCTGAGCTCCCTGACATCCAATCCTTAGTTCAGGCTCTGTCTAGAATCAGGCCTATCTTTAGACAGTCTGCTCCCCCATGGAGCTTAAACTTGGTCCTTAAGGTTTTGCAGAGGGTTCCTTTCAGCCTATGCATTCCATTGACATTAAGATTCTGTCCTGGAATGTTCTCTTCCTGTTGGCCATTGCATCGGCACGCAGAGTATCTGAACTGGCTGCCTTGCAATGTGAGCCGCCTTATATGGTTTTCTCTTGTTAAGTGTATCCAGTCCACGGATCATCCATTACTTGTGGGATATTCTCCTTCCCAACAGGAAGTTGCAAGAGGATCACCCACAGCAGAGCTGCTATATAGCTCCTCCCCTAACTGTCATATCCAGTCATTCTCTTGCAAGCCTCAACCAAGATGGAGGTCGTAAGAGGAGTGTGGTGTTTTATACTTAGTTTATTCTTCAATCAAAAGTTTGTTATTTTTAAATGATGCCGGAGTGTACTGTTTATCTCAGGCAGTATTTAGAAGAAGAATCTGCCTGCGTTTTCTATGATCTTAGCAGAAGTAACTAAGATCCATGGCTGTTCTCACATATTCTGAGGAGTGAGGTAACTTCAGAGAGGGAATGGCGTGCAGGTTTTCCTGCAATAAGGTATGTGCAGTTAATATTTTTCTAGGGATGGAATTTGCTAGAAAATGCTGCTGATACCGAACTAATGTAAGTAAAGCCTTAAATGCAGTTATAGCGACTGGTATCAGACTTATTAATAGAGATACATACTGTAATGTAATATAAAACGTTTGCTGGCATGTTTAATCGTTTTTATATGTATTTGGTGATAAAACTTATTGGGGCCTAGTTTTTTTCCACATGGCTGGCTTGAATTTTGCCTAGTAACAGTTTCCTTAGGCTTTCCACTGTTGTAATATGAGTGGGAGGGGCCTTTTTTAGTGCTTTTCTTTGCAGATAAAAATACTGACAGACATTCAGCTTCCCTCTGCATGATCCAAGACATCTCTGGAGGGCTCAAAAGGCTTCAAAGTCGTTTTTGAGGGAGGTAAAAAGCCACAGTAGAGCTGTGGCAGTTGTGACTGTTTGAAAAAAGAAAAAAAACAACAACAAAAAACCTTTTTGTCTTTTATTATTCAGTTTTGGGTATTAAGGGGTTAATCATCCATTTGCAAGTGGGTGCAATGCTCTGCTAACTTGTTACATACACTGTAAAAATTTTGTTAGTGTAACTGCCTTTTTTCACTGTTATTTCAAATTTTGACAAATTTGTGTTTCTTAAAGGTGCAGTAACGTTTTTTATATTGCTTGTAAACTTGTTTAAAGTGTTTTCCAAGCTTGCTAGTCTCATTGCTAGTCTGTTTAAACATGTCTGACACAGAGGAAACTACTTGTTCATTATGTTTGAAAGCCATGGTGGAGCCCCATAGGAGAATGTGTACTAAATGTATTGATTTCACCTTAAACAGTAAAGATCAGTCTTTAACTATAAAAGAAATATCACCAGAAGATTCTGACGAGGGGGAAGTTATGCCGACTAACTCTCCCCACGTGTCAGACCCTTCGCCTCCCGCTCAGGGGATGCACGCTAATATGGCGCCAATTACATCAGGGACGCCCATAGCGATTACCTTGCAGGACATGGCTGCAATCATGAATAATACCCTGTCAGAGGTATTATCCAGGTTGCCTGAATTAAGAGGCAAGCGCGATTGCTCTGGGGTTAGGAGAAATACAGAGCATGCAGATGCTGTAAGGGCCATTTCTGATACTGCGTCACAATATGCAGATCATGAGGACGGAGAGCTTCAGTCTGTGGGGGACATCTTTGATTCGGGGAAACCTGATTCAGAGATTTCTAATTTTAAATTTAAGCTTGAGTACCTCTGTGTGTTGCTTGGGGAGGTATTAGCTGCTCTGAATGACTGTAACACAGTTGCAGTACCAGAGAAATTGTGTAGGCTGGATAAATACTATGCGGTACCGGTGTGTACTGATGTTTTTCCTATACCTAAAAGGCTTACAGAAATTATTAGCAAGGAGTGGGATAGACCGGGAGTGCCTTTTTCCCCACCTCCTATATTTAGAAAAATGTTTCCAATAGACGCCACTACACGGGACTAATGGCAGACGGTCCCTAAGGTGGAGGGAGCAGTTTCTACTTTAGCAAAGCGTACTACTATCCCGGTTGAGGACAGTTGTGCTTTTTCAGATCCAATGGATAAAAAATTGGAGGGTTACCTTAAGAAAATGTTTATTCAACAAGGTTTTATTTTACAGCCCCTTGCATGCATTGCGCCTGTCACGGCCGCGGCGGCATTCTGGTTTGAGGCCCTGGAAGAGGCCATCCATACAGCTCCATTGACTGAAATTATTGACAAGCTTAGAACACTTAAGCTAGCTAACTCATTTGTTTCTGATGCCATTGTTCATTTGACTAAACTAACGGCTAAGAATTCCGGATTCGCCATATAAGCGCGTAGGGCGCTATGGCTTAAATCCTGGTCAGCTGACGTGACTTCGAAGTCTAAATTACTCAACATTCCTTTCAAGGGGCAGACCTTATTCGGGCCTGGTTTGAAGGAAATTATTGCTGACATTACTGGAGGTAAGGGTCACACCCTTCCTCAGGACAGGGCCAAAGCAAAGGCCAAACAGTCTAATTTTCGTGCCTTTCGAAATTTCAAGGCAGGTGCAGCATCAACTTCCTCCGCTTCAAAACAAGAGGGAACTTTTGCTCAATCTAAGCAGGCCTGGAAACCTAACCAGTCCTGGAACAAAGGCAAGCAGGCCAGAAAGCCTGCTGCTGCCTCTAAGACAGCATGAAGGAACAGCCCCCTATCCGGCGACGGATCTAGTAGGGGGCAGACTTTCTCTCTTCGCCCAGGCGTGGGCAAGAGATGTTCAGGATCCCTGGGCGTTGGAGATCATATCTCAGGGATATCTTCTGGACTTCAAAGCTTCCCCTCCACAAGGGAGATTTCATCTTTCAAGGCTATCTGCAAATCAGATAAAGAAAGAGGCATTCCTACGCTGTGTGCAAGACCTCCTAGTTATGGGAGTGATCCATCCAGTTCCGCGGACGGAACAAGGACAGGGTTTTTATTCAAATCTGTTTGTGGTTCCCAAAAAAGAGGGAACCTTCAGACCAATTTTGGATCTAAAGATCTTAAACAAATTCCTCAGAGTTCCATCTTTCAAAATGGAAACTATTCGGACCATCCTACCCATGATCCAAGAAGGTCAGTACATGACCACAGTGGACTTAAAGGATGCCTACCTTCACATACCGATTCACAAAGATCATCATCGGTTTCTAAGGTTTGCCTTTCTAGACAGGCATTACCAATTTGTAGCTCTTCCCTTCGGGTTGGCTACAGCCCCGAGAATCTTTACAAAGGTTCTGGGCTCACTTCTGGCGGTTCTAAGACCGCAAGGCATAGCGGTGGCTTCGTATCTAGACGACATCCTGATACAGGCGTCAAGCTTTCAAGTTGCCAAGTCTCATACAGAGATAGTTCTGGCATTTCTGAGGTCGCACTGGTGGAAAGTGAACGAGGAAAAGAGTTCTCTATCCCCACTCACAAGAGTCTCCTTCTTAGGGACTCTTATAGATTCTGTAGAAATGAAAATTTACCTGACGGAGTCCAGGTTATCAAAACTTCTAAATGCTTGCCGTGTTCTTCACTCCATTCCGCGCCCTTCGGTAGCTCAGTGTATGGAGGTAATCGGCTTAATGGTAGCGGCAATGGACATAGTGCCATTTGCGCGCCTTAATCTCAGACCGCTGCAATTATGCATGCTGAGTCAGTGGAATGGGGATTACACAGATTTGTCCCCTCTGCTAAATCTGGATCAAGAGACCAGAGATTCTCTTCTCTGGTGGTTGTCTCGGGTACACCTGTCCAAGGGTATGACCTTTCGCAGGCCAGATTGGACAATTGTAACAACAGATGCCAGCCTTCTAGGTTGGGGTGCAGTCTGGAATTCCCTGAAGGCACAGGGATCGTGGACTCAGGAGGAGAAACTCCTTCCAATAAATATTCTGGAGTTAAGAGAGATATTCAATGCTCTTCTGGCTTGGCCTCAGTTAGCAACACTGAGGTTCATCAGATTTCAGTCGGACAACATCACGACTGTGGCTTACATCAACCATCAAGGGGGAACCAGGAGTTCCCTAGCGATGTTAGAAGTCTCAAAAATAATTGCCACCTGTCAGCAATCCATATCCCAGGCGTGGAGAACTGGGAGGCGGATTTTCTAAGTCGTCAGACTTTCCATCCGGGGGAGTGGGAACTCCATCCGGAGGTGTTTGCTCAGTTGATTCATCGTTGGGGCAAACCAGAGTTGGATCTTATGGCGTCTCGCCAGAACGCCAAGCTTCCTTGTTACGGATCCAGGTCCAGGGACCCAGAAGCGACGCTGATAGATGTGCTAGCAGCTCCTTGGTTCTTCAACCTGGCTTATGTGTTTCCACCGTTTCCTCTGCTCCCTCGACTGATTGCCAAAATCAAACAGGAGAGAGCATCGGTGATTCTAATAGCACCTGCGTGGCCACGCAGGACTTGGTATGCAGACCTAGTGGACATGTCATCCTTTCCACCATGGACTCTGCCTCTAAGACAGAACCTTCTGATACAAGGTCCTTTCAATCATCTAAATCTAATTTCTCTGAGACTGACTGCATGGAGATTGAACGCTTGATTCTATCAAAGCGTGGCTTCTCGGAGTCGGTTATTGATACTTTAATACAGGCACGAAAGCCTGTTACCAGGAAAATCTACCACAAGATATGGAGTAAATATCTTTATTGGTGTGAATCCAAGACTTACTCATGGAGTAAAGTTAGGATTACTAGAATATTGTCTTTTCTCCAAGAGGGCTTGGACAAAGGATTATCAGCTAGTTCCTTAAAGGGACAGATTTCTGCTCTGTCTATTCTTTTGCACAAGCGTCTGGCAGAGGTTCCAGACGTCCAGGCATTTTGCCAGGCTTTGGTTAGATTTAAGCCTGTGTTTAAACCTGTTGCTCCCCCGTGGAGCTTAAACTTGGTTCTTAAGGTTCTTCAAGGAGTTCCGTTTGAACCCCTTCATTCCATTGATATTAAACTTTTATCTTGGAAAGTTCTGTTTTTGATGGCTATTTCCTCGGCTCGGAGAGTCTCTGAGCTATCTGCCTTACAATGTGATTCTCCCTATCTGATTTTTCATGCAGATAAGGTAGTTCTGCGTACCAAACCTGGGTTTTTACCTAAGGTGGTTTCTAACAAGAATATCAATCAAGAGATTGTTGTTCCATCGTTGTGCCCTAATCCTTCTTCAAAGAAGGAACGTCTTTTACATAATCTGGACGTAGTCCGTGCCTTGAAGTTTTACTTACAAGCTACTAAGGATTTTCGTCAAACATCTTTCCTGTTTGTCGTTTACTCTGGACAGAGGAGAGGTCAAAAAGCTTCTGCAACCTCTCTTTCCTTTTGGCTTCGGAGCGTAATAAGCCTAGCCTATGAGACTGCTGGACAGCAGCCCCCTGAAAGGATTACAGCTCATTCTACTAGAGCTGTGGCTTCCACCTGGGCCTTCAAAAATCAGGCCTCTGTTGAACAGATTTGCAAGGCTGCGACTTGGTCTTTGCTTCACACTTTTTCAAAATTTTACAAATTTAATACTTTTGCTTCTTCAGAGGCTGTGTTTGGGAGAAAGGTTCTTCAGGCAGTGGTTCCTTCCGCTTAATCCTGCCTTGTCCCTCCCTTCATCCGTGTACTTTAGCTTTGGTATTGGTATCCCACAAGTAATGGATGATCCGTGGACTGGATACACTTAACAAGAGAAAACATAATTTATGCTTACCTGATAAATTTATTTCTCTTGTAGTGTATCCAGTCCACGGCCCGCCCTGTCCTTTTAAGGCAGGTCTAAATTTTAATTAAACTACAGTCACCACTGCACCCTATGGTTTCTCCTTTCTCTGTTTGTTTTCGGTCGAATGACTGGATATGACAGTTAGGGAAGGAGCTATATAGCAGCTCTGCTGTGGGTGATCCTCTTGCAAATTCCTGTTGGGAATGAGAATATCCCACAAGTAATGGATGATCCGTGGACTGGATACACTACAAGAGAAATAAATTTATCAGGTAAGCATAAATTATGTTTCTCTTGTTAAGTGTAGTCAGTCCACGGGTCATCCATTACTTATGGAATATATCTCTTCCTAACAGGAAGCTGCAAGAGGATCACCCAAGCAGAGCTGCTATATAGCTCCTCCCCTCACATGTCATATACAGTCATTCTCTTGCAGCCTAACTAAAGATAGGTCGCTGTGAGAGGTCTGTGGTGTTTTTTAACTTAGTCTATTTCTACAATCAAAAGTTTGTTATTTTAAATGGCACCGGAGTGTGCTGTTTATTCTCAGGCAGCATTAGAAGAAGAATCTGCCTGCGTTTTCTATGATCTTAGCAGACGTAACTAAGATCCACTGGCTGTTCTCATCTGAGGAGTGAGGTAACTTCAGAGAAGGGGAATAGCATGCAGGGCCCCCCTGCAAATGAGGTATGTGCAGTAAATTATTTTTCTGAGGAATGGAATTGACTGAGAAAATACTGCTGATACCATTGTAAAGTAAGTTCAGCCTTAAATGCAGTGATAGCGACTGGTATTAGGCTGATGAGTGTGTGTACACTGAATGTATTTTTCTAAGGAATGGAATTGACTCTGAAAATACTGTTAATACTGAAATAATGTATGAGCCTTAACTGCAGTAAAAGCGACTGGTAGCAGGCTTATTAATAACAATTCATAACTTTTCAAATGTATGTTTAAAACGTTTACTGGCATGTTAATCGTTTTTTGTGAGGTACTTGGTGATAAAACTTATTGGGACATGATTTTTACCACATGGCCATCTTTGTTTTCTGCATAGAAACAGTTTTCTGAGCTTCCCCACTGTTGTAATATGAGTGGGAGGGGCCTATTTTAGCGCTTTTTTGCGCAGTAAAAATTCAGTCACAATCTGTCTACTTCATCCTCCATGATCCAGATCGTCTCTAGAGAGCTCAGGGGTCTTCAAAATTCATTTTGAGGGAGGTAATCAGTCACAGCAGACCTGTGACAGTGTGTTTTGACTGTGAGAAAAACGTTAATTATTAAATTGTTATCCGTTTTTGGGTATTAAGGGGTTAATCATCCATTTGCTGGTGGGTGCAATCCTTTGCTAACTTAATACATTTACTGTGAAAAATTGGTTGCTATAACTATTTTGGTTCATTGTTATTTCAACTGTGACAGCTTTTTGTGCTTCTTAAAGGCACAGTAGCGTTTTTTTATATTGCTTGTAAATTTATTTAGAAAAGTATTTTCAAGCTTGCTAGTCTCATTGCTAGTCTGTTTAAACATGTCTGACACAGATGAATCTCTTTGTTCACTATGTTTAAAGGCCAATGTGGAGCCCAATAGAAATTTGTGTACTAATTGCATTGATGCTACTTTAAATAAAAGTCAATCTTTACATGTAAAGAAATTATCACCAGACAACGAGGGGGAAGTTATGCCGACTAACTCTCCTCACGTGTCAGTACCTTCGCCTCCCGCTCAGGAGGTGCGTGATTTTGTGGCGCCAAGTACATCAGGGAGGCCCTTACAAATCACTTTGCAAGACATGGCTACTATTATGACAGAAGTATTATCTAAATTGCCAGAATTAAGAGGCAAGCGCGATAGCTCTGGGTTAAGGACAGAGCGTGCGGATGAGGTGAGAGCCATGTCAGATACTGCGTCACAGTTTGCAGAACGTGAAGACGGAGAGCTTCATTCTGTGGGTGACGGATCTGATCCAGGGAGACTGGATTCAGAGATTTCTAATTTTAAATTTAAGCTTGAGAACCTCCGCATATTGCTAGGGGAGGTATTAGCGGCTCTGAATGATTGTAACACGGTTGCAATTCCAGAAAAATTATGTAGGTTGGATAGATACTATGCGGTACCGGTGTGTACTGACGTGTTTCCTATACCTAAAAGGCTTACAGAGATTATTAGCAAGGAGTGGGATAGACCTGGTGTGCCTTTTTCCCCTCCTCCCATATTTAGGAAAATGTTTCCTATAGACGCCACCACACGAGACTTATGGCAGACGGTCCCTAAGGTGGAGGGAGCAGTTTCTACTTTAGCTAAGCGTACCACTATCCCGGTGGAGGATAGTTGTGCCTTTTCAGATCCAATGGATAAGAAATTAGACAACAAGGTTTTATCTTACAGCCCCTTGCATGCATTGCGCCTGTCACTGCTGCGGCAGCATTCTGGTTTGAGTCTCTGGAAGAGGCCATTCGCACAGCTCCATTGGATGAAATTATGAACAAGCTTAAAGCACTTAAGCTAGCTAACGCATTTGTTTCTGATGCCGTTGTACATTTAACCAAACTTACGGCTAAGAACTCCGGATTCGCCATCCAAGCGCTATGGCTTAAATCCTGGTCAGCTGACGTGACTTCTAAATCTAAATTGCTTGATATTCCTTTCAAAGGGCAGACCTTATTCGGGCCCGGCTTGCAAGAAATTATAGCTGACATTACGGGAGGTAAGGGCCATGCTCTACCTCAGGACAGCGCCAAATCAAAAGCCAAACAGTCTAATTTTCGTGCCTTTCGTAACTTCAAGGCAGGAGCAGTATCAACTTCCTCCGCTCCAAAACAGGAAGGAGCTGTTGCTCGTTACAGGCAGGGCTGGAAAGTTAACCAGTCCTGGAACAAGGGCAAGCAGGCCAAGAAACCTGCTGCTGCCCCCAAGACAGCATGAAGAGAGGGCCCCCTATCCGGAAACGGATCTAGTGGGGGGCAGACTTTCTCTCTTCGCCCAGGATCCCTGGGCGTTTGAGATCATATCTCAGGGATATCTCCTGGACTTCAAAACTTCTCCTCCACGAGGGAGATTTCATCTTTCAAGGTTATCAGCAAACCAAATAAAGAAAGAGGCGTTTCTACGCTGTGTACAAGACCTCTTACTAATGGGGGTAATCCACCCAGTTCCGCGGACGGAACACGGGCAGGGATTCTATTCAAATCTATTTGTGGTTCCCAAGAAAGAGGGAACCTTCAGACCAATCTTGGACTTAAAAATCCTAAACAAATTTCTAAGAGTTCCATCATTCAAAATGGAAACTATTCGAACCATCCTTCCCATGATCCAAGAGGGTCAGTACATGACCACAGTGGACTTAAAGGATGCCTACCTTCACATACCGATTCACAAGGATCATTATCGGTACCTAAGATTTGCTTTCCTAGACAGGCATTACCAGTTTGTAGCTCTTCCCTTCGGATTAGCTACGGCTCCAAGAATCTTTACAAAAGTTCTGGGCTCACTTCTGGCGGTACTAAGACCGCGAGGCATAGCGGTGACTCCGTACCTAGGCGACATTCTGATACAAGCGTCAAGTTTTCAAACTGCCAAGTCTCATACAGAGATAGTTCTGGCATTTCTGAGGTCGCATGGGTGGAAGGTGAACGTGGAAAAGAGTTCTCTATTACCACTTACAAGAGTTCCCTTTCTAGGGACTCTTATAGATTCTGTAGAGATGAAAATTTACCTGATAGAGGCCAGGTTATCAAAACTTCTAAATGCTTGCCGTGTCCTTCATTCCATTCCACACCCGTCAGTAGCTCAGTGCATGGAAGTAATCGGCTTAATGGTAGCGGCAATGGACATAGTACCATTTGCGCGCCTGCATCTCAGACCGCTGCAATTGTGCATGCTAAGTCAGTGGAACGGGGATTACTCAGATTTGTCCCCCCTACTAAATCTGGATCAAGAGACCAGAGATTCTCTTCTATGGTGGCTTTCTCGGCCACATCTGTCCAAGGGGATGACCTTTCGCAGGCCAGATTGGACGATTGTAACAACAGACGCCAGCCTTCTAGGCTGGGGCGCAGTCTGGAACTCCCTGAAAGCTCAGGGATTATGGACTCAGGAGGAGAAACTCCTCCCAATAAATATTCTGGAATTAAGAGCAATATTCAATGCTCTCCTAGCTTGGCCTCAGTTAGCAACTCTGAGGTTCATCAGATTTCAGTCGGACAACATCACGACTGTGGCTTACATCAACCATCAAGGGGGAACCAGAAGTTCCCTAGCGATGTTGGAAGTCTCAAAGATAATTCGCTGGGCAGAGTCTCACTCTTGCCACCTGTCAGCGATTTACATCCCAGGCGTGGAGAACTGGGAGGCGGATTTTCTAAGTCGCCAGACTTTTCATCCGGGGGAGTGGGAACTTCATCCGGAGGTCTTTGCTCAACTGATTCATCGTTGGGGCAAACCAGATCTGGATCTCATGGCGTCTCGCCAGAACGCCAAGCTTCCTTGTTACGGATCCAGGTCCAGGGACCCGGGAGCGGTGCTGATAGATGCTCTGACAGCCCCTTGGGTCTTCAACATGGCTTATGTGTTTCCACCATTCCCGATGCTTCCTCGTTTGATTGCCAAGATCAAACAGGAGAGAGCTTCGGTGATTCTGATAGCGCCTGCATGGCCACGCAGGACCTGGTATGCAGACCTAGTGGACATGTCGTCCTGTCCACCGTGGTCTCTGCCTCTGAGACAGGACCTTCTAATTCAGGGTCCTTTCAACCATCCAAATCTAATTTCTCTGAGGCTGACTGCATGGAGATTGAACGCTTGATTCTATCAAAGCGTGGCTTCTCGGAGTCGGTTATTGATACCTTAATACAGGCTAGGAAGCCTGTTACCAGAAAAATTTACTATAAGATATGGTGTAAATATTTATATTGGTGCGAATCCAAGAGTTACTCATGGAGTAAGGTTAGGATTCCTAGGATATTGTCCTTTCTACAAGAGGGTTTAGAAAAGGGCTTATCTGCTAGTTCGTTAAAGGGACAGATTTCTGCTCTGTCTATTCTTCTACACAAACGTCTGGCTGAAGTTCCAGACGTTCAGGCTTTTTGTCAGGCTTTAACTAGGATTAAGCCTGTGTTTAAGACTGTTGCTCCGCCGTGGAGCTTAAACTTAGTTCTTAATGTTCTTCAAGGCGTTCCATTTGAACCCCTTCATTCCATTGATATCAAGCTGTTATCCTGGAAGGTTTTGTTTTTGATGGCTATTTCCTCGGCTCGAAAAGTCTCTGAGTTATCTGCCTTACATTGTGATTCTCCTTATCTGATTTTTCATTCAGACAAGGTAGTTCTGCGTACTAAACCTGGGTTCTTACCTAAGGTAGTTACTAACAGGAATATCAATCAAGAGATTGTTGTTCCATCACTGTGTCCTAACCCTTCTTCAAAGAAGGAACGACTTTTGCATAATCTGGACGTAGTCCGTGCCCTGAAGTTCTATTTGCAGGCAACTAAAGATTTTCGTCAAACTTCTTCCCTGTTTGTCGTTTACTCTGGACAGAGGAGAGGTCAAAAGGCTTCGTCTACCTCTCTCTCTTTTTGGCTTCGTAGCATAATACGTTTAGCCTATGAGACTGCTGGACAGCAGCCTCCTGAAAGGATTACAGCTCATTCTACTAGAGCTGTGGCTTCCACCTGGGCCTTTAAAAATGAGGCCTCTGTTGAACAGATTTGCAAGGCTGCGACTTGGTCTTCGCTTCACACCTTTTCAAAATTTTTACAAATTTGACACTTTTGCTTCTTCGGAGGCTATTTTTGGGAGAAAGGTACTTCAGGCAGTGGTTCCTTCTGTTTAATGTTCCTGCCTTGTCCCTCCCTTCATCCGTGTACTTTAGCTTTGGTATTGGTATTCCATAAGTAATGGATGACCCGTGGACTGACTACACTTAACAAGAGAAAACATAATTTATGCTTACCTGATAAATTTATTTCTCTTGTAGTGTAGTCAGTCCACGGCCCGCCCTGTCTTTAAGGCAGATCTAAATTTTAATTAAACTCCAGTCACCACTGCACCCTATGGTTTCTCCTTTCTCGTCTGCTTTGGTCGAATGACTGAATATGACATGTGAGGGGAGGAGCTATATAGCAGCTCTGCTTGGGTGATCCTCTTGCAGCTTCCTGTTAGGAAGAGATATATTCCATAAGTAATGGATGACCCATGGACTGACTACACTACAAGAGAAATAAATTTATCAGGTAAGCATAAATTATGTTTTTTCATGCGGATAAGGCTGTGCTTCGCACTGGTTTGGGGTTTCTTCCCAAGGTGGTGTCTAACCGTAACATCAATCAGGAAATAGTGGTTCCTTCTTTGGGTCCTAACCCTTCCTCTTTTAAGGAGAGGTTACTGCATAATTTGGATGTGGTTCGTGCCCTGAAGGATTTCAGACAGTCTACATCTCTTTTTGTGGTGTATTCAGGGAAACGCAAGGGGCAGAAAGCCTCTTCTACTTCTTTGTCTTTTTGGTTGAGGAGCTTGATTCACTTAGCCTATGAGACAGCGGGACATAAGCCTCCTCAGAGGATCACGGCTCATTCAACTAGAGCTGGAGCTTTTTCTTGGGCCTTCAAGAATGAGGCCTCTGTGGAGCAAATTTGTAAGGCGGCTACCTGTTCCTCCTTACACACTTTTACTAAGTTTTACAAATTTGATGCTTTTGCTTCTGCGGAAGCTGTTTTTGGGAGAAAGGTTTTACAGGCTGTGGTGCCCTCAGATTAGGGTCCGCCTTTTCCCTCCCGGTTTCATTCAGTGTCCTCTAGAGCTTGGGTATATGTTCCCAACCGTAATGAATGAAGCCATGGACTCTCCTCCTCTTTAGATGGAAAACATAAATTATGCTTACCTGATAAATTAATTTCCATCGAGGGGAGGAGAGTCCACGACTCCCGCCCGTATCTCCGATGGGCGGGCCTAAATTTCAATTATCTTCTGGCACCATTTATACCCTGATGTTTCTCCTACTGTTCCTTGTTCCTTGGCAGAATGACTGGGGGATGAGGGAGGTGTGGGAGGTATTTAAGCCTTTGGCTGGGGTGTCTTTGCCTCCTCCTGGTGGCCAAGTTCTAAATTCCCAACAGTAATGCATGAAGCCGTGGACTCTCCTCCCCTCGATGGAAATGAAATTATCAGGTAAGCATAATTTATGTTTTTCTTTGTCTACAGGTCCCTGTCAGAGGTCGGCTGAGTCTTTCATACCTGTGTTGCTGTACCTGCCCAGCAGCGGATCCACAGTTAACTGCTTTTGCCTTCTAGGTTAACCCTTCAGGTGGATAATTTAAAGGACTGGATAACTCTTTAATTTGGGGATAGAATTATGTGCAGCAGAGGCAGGGGACTGTTCTGTCATTTTGTGTGAGAGAAGGGATAAAGAAGCTCTTTATTTTTATGGCTTGAGAAGTTTGCCCTTATGTCAGTGGAAGGGGCTATCTATCAGGTACCTTTTAGAGGTCTTATAGGCATGTCTACAGAGGAGGAACAATAGTTTGTTATATCAGAGGGTACTTTATAGGGGGATTATTTCTCGTTATTTAGTGCTGTTTTTTGCACGCTTTTGGTCAGTTTCAGGATTTCTTTGGTGTCGCACTTAGAAAATAAGTTGTGATCACGCGACTGCTCAGCTTACTTCCGCTGAGCGGTTAGTGCTGCGTAGTCCGTATTCAGTTTAGGAGCTGTTTGATAGAGAAGCCAGGTGTCAGTCTATAGCCACCTCTGGAGAGTCCGTTTCTTCTATTTCTGCACATTGTATCTTAGCAGCTTAGGACAGCTGCATATTTTCATGTCAGGATTGTGTTTTCTAGTGAGGAAAGCTGCTAAATGTCACTTCCCTTCCTACAATCCCCAGTCATATTCATGGAGGAAGTAAAGTTTTGGTGTCTGAAGAAAATTGGATTTACTTTTACTTCAAGCAAGATTTTATTATTTTTAGACAGAGTAGGTTTACTGATCTGTCCTTCAGGATTGGATCTAGCTGTACTCCACGTTAGTCTCTTCAGTAGGGCAGTGGTGGCTTTAAATCAGTTAGGAACTTGTAAGGTGGGCCTTGCTGCGTTTTTCCTAACATATTTGCTGCCCAGAGTATAGAATCCTGAGTAGGTTTACTCTGTTCTTTCTCTGTTTACAGGCCTCTGTGAGGAGTGGCGTCCTATCACGCTGTGTAAGTCTCCTTCCTGCCGGACGGCTAGAATGCAGGTAAGTGCCTTTTTGTCTTCTGGGGCTAGGAGGCTAGCACTGAAGGGGTTAAGGCCCTCTGCTTTTTATGTGGGACAAGTTCCTTTATGAAGGATATTAAGGCAGTGGGCAGGCACTTTTATTGCATGTGATTAGAGAGACTTAGGGTTACCCACTTTCACTGCAATGAAGGGGTTAACCACCTATGGGGGCTCTAATCTAATTTTTATTAAATATGCTCTTAGCAAGGTTCTAGTCATCTAGAATTTTAGAGTTTGTCTTTGAATCTGCAGCCCCTCTAGGTCCCATTTTGGGTTCTTTTATAGTGTACTTTGCAGAGACTGTTAGGAGCGCGCTATCCTCTCATAGGCGCCTTTCTTATGGGGCTACACAGGTTCCGTTTTTTCTCAAGCGCAACGGTCCCATTGTTTATTTCTTCTTTGTCTGCAGGAACTTCTCATGTATTAGAGGAGAGCTGGGTCCTTCTTTTTCAGCAAATGTGACTTAGTCAGCGGAGTGAAACATTTCATTCCCTGACAATTCTTGGCCACGCCTCCTTCTCGAGTCGGAGCGGCGTCATTTTTAGTTGCTAGGTCTGGATGCGTATCTCTGCCTCGGTCTCAGGCTAAAAACTGAGCGGAATTGTTGTTGCTGCAAGACGGATGTTATTGGGAAATAGATGCTGTATCATTATGTCCCATTTGAAAGTTATTGTTACGTCCACTTGAATACATTAACTGCAGGCGGATGTTTAAGATTTTAGTGTCTTTATGTCCCATTACAAGTTATTCTCTGTTTGCAATATGAGAATTATTCTTCCTTGCTCTATATGCACTGTTTCAGTATACTTATTTGCAGGTGAATGTTATTAACGTTTTTAGCACAAAACGTTCATTTTATATTTATGTTCCATTACATCTTTAAGTCTAAAGGTTTATTTCATTACATATTTTCTTGAATAAGGGGTTTATGTTCTGGGTTGGAACAGTGGTCTGCTCCTAGGAACAATTGTTTATGGCTTGAGGAACAAATTATTTTTTATTTTTTTTGTTTAGAATATCTCTTTTAAATTAAGATGTTCTTGTTGGAGCTTTTTGCCTCTAAGGATAAGTTTAGACAGTTTACAAATGTCTGTTTTCCTCTGCCGCTTTTTTAGCAACTTGTACAGATAAATCTGAGCTTCATGTCTCCCAGGATGATGCTGTTCAGGCAATGCCACAGCTTTCTCCTTACATGTCCCAAGCCTCTATGGCGTCACATGGAGTGCTCCTCTCAATCTTCTGGAGGAGTGTATTTGCTTACAGCTTTTGCAGCTCAGGTATCCTCTGCGATATCTGCGGCTTTGTCTGTCTTTCCTTTACTACAGGAAAAATGCAACAGGACATTTAAAATTCAGATAGTATGGTTTCTGCTCCACTTTCTGCTATGCAGGTGTTTCTCTCTGGTGAGGAAGATTCACAGGTAGTTTCTGAGAGTGAAATCTCAGATTGGGACAGTATAATTCCTTCATCTGATGCTGAAGTCATCTCCTTCAGATGTATGCTTGCACACCTCGTGTACTGTTAAAGGAGATTTTAGCTATTTGGACGACATCGATATCCCTGTCGTTGTCAACCCTTGGAAGTTTTGTAAACTTGATCATTTATATGATGTTCCTTCCTTTGTGGAAATGTTTCGAGACGTGCTATGGAAATTTTCACAGGTGTAGGAGAAGAATGGATACCTGTCTCCCGTCCTTTAATGGATTTTCCTGTTGTTGACCTAATTAAAATGCACAATGCCCTAAGTAGAAGGGAGCTTTTCTACTATGGCTCAGAGAATTTTTATCCCTATGGAGGGTAGCTGACGGATCCATGGATAAGAAGCTGGAGGTTTGATTGTTCATTTAGAGCAATGTCTTATCTTATTAGACTTGCTGTACTAGCCGATGGGCATTATGGCTGGATTCTCTGTCAGCTGAGAAGCCTACCTGTGGTTTAGTGGTACAACCTAGGCTTTATAGTTCTGCAGTTGCAGGTTCAATACTTTATGTTTCCTCCAAATCCACGCTTCGGGTGTCTCCTTTTAAGGACCTTGTTTGGACTTGGTCTAGCAGAATTATCCTCTGACTTTAATGGTACAAAAAGGGTTTTCCTACTTCACGTCAAGAGAGTAAGACTAAAGGAAAGTTTATTTTTCCTCTTTCTGCAGGGTCAGTCATGCGTTTTAGAGTATCTGCAATCCAGGTATGATAAGAGGCATTTCTTAAACAGGGTTCAGGATCTTCCTCTCTGGGAGTGATTATTCCAGTCCCAGTTTGGGAACGGGATCTAGGTAATTACCTCAAGTAACTCAGACTCTGACCTTCAAAGTAGTATCCTTTCTCCTTTGTTTTAAGAGGGCCTGTTCAAATCGAACATAGACCTGAAGGTTTTATTGTTCCCTTGATAAGTTTTTGTCATCCTAGACAGACTTTTAGGTCTTGGAGTATTACAAGGGTGTTTATCTGGACAATATACGGTTCAGGTGTCATCCTTACTTCGAGCAAACTCTCTTTCTAATGATCTTGTCCTATCTACTTTCCCATGGATGGGAAATTAATCTGGAGTAGAATTCCCTTGTTCCACCTACAAGGGTGATTATTTGGGGACCATAATAGATTCTCTATCTAGGAGAAGATTTTGAACAGAGGTCGGATAATCAAGGATTTATTCATTTTCCTTTCTCTGCAGTCTTATGTCTGGTCAACAGCAAGGCTCTTGTGGTCTGGTATATAGCCATTTTGCAACCAGAAGTTTGGGAGTTTGGACCTAGCTGCAGTTGTTTTTACCTTCACTTTTTAGTGATTCTATGTATGGAGGGAATTGGTCTGAGGGTTAACATGGACATCCTTCCCTTTACTGTGTTCTATAAAACGTTTCAGGAGTATCTGTCTCGGGGCACGTGCTTCTAGAGACATTCCTGGGTGATGTGACCACGGATGCCTACCTGCTGGGCTGGGAAGCAGTCTGGGTCTTGTTTAAGGCACAGGGATTATGGACTCTGAAGTGTCTGCTCTCCTCTTAAACATTTTGAAGTTGAGTGCGATTTTTAATGCTCTGATGACTTGGCTTGTCGTCCTTAGCTTGGTTCCAATCGGACTATTTCACCTCAATGGTTTATATCAACCACTCGGGAGGAACTCGGAGTTCCTTAGCCATGTAGGAGGTGACTTGGATTGTTCAGTTGGACGAAGCTCACAATTGTTGTCTATCTGCCATCCACGTCCCAGGAAACAACTGGGAAGCGGATTTCCTGAGCAGACATATTTTTTATTCTGAGGAGTGGGAACTCCATCTGACTTAACCCTCTAATGGGTGCCGGTGTTGGATCTGATGTCGTCTTGGCAAAATGCCAAGCTGCCAAGGTACGATTCAAAGTCAAGAGATCCTCGGGCCGTTCTGATAGATCCTCTGGTGGTTCCTTGGGATTTCAGGCTAGTATACCTGTTTCTTCCGTTTGCTCTCTTCCACAAGTCATTTCTCGTGTCAATCAGGAGAAGAGCGCCGGTAATTCTAATAGTCCCTGCGTGGCCTCGCAGGATCTGGGGTTGCAGACCTAGTGGAGATGTCATCTCTTCTACCTTGGAGACTTCCTCTGAGGAAGGACCTTCTGATTAGTTCTGTCTAAGCGTGGTTTTTCTGAGTCGGTCATTGAGACCATGATTCAGGCTTGCAAGCCTGTTATGAGAAAGATTTTCCATAAGATATGGCGTAAATATCTTTATTGTTGTGAATCCAAGGGCTACTTTTGGATTAGGGTCAGGATTCTTAGAATTTTGTCCTTTCTACAGGAAGGTCTGGAGAAAGGTTTTGTCAGTCAGTTCTCTGATGGGTCAGATTTCTGCATTATCTTTTTTGCTGCATAAGCGTCTGGCGGACGTGCTAGATAATCTTATTGTCAGGCCTTGGTCAGTATTAGGCCTGTGTTTAAATCTGTTGCTCCTCCTGGGAGCCTTAACTTTATTCTTAAAGTTTTGCAACAAGCTCCGTTTGAGCCATTGCATTCCATAGATATTAAGTTGTTATCTTGGAAGGTTTTGTTTCTTATTGCTATCTCTTCTGCTCGGAGAGTGTCGGAACTCTCAGCTTTGCAGTGTGATTCGCCTTATCTTTTCTTTCATGCCAATGAGGCGGTTCTTCGTACTAAGTTAGGTTCCTTCCTAAAGTTTAATCAGGAAATTGTTGTTCCTTCTCTTTGTCATAGCTCTTCTTTTCTGAAGAACGTTTGGTGCACAACTTACAGGTTGTGCGTGCTTTAAAATGTTATTTTTAGGCGACTAAGGATTTTCGCCAGTCTTCTTCCCTGTTTGTTTGTCTCTGTGGGAAAACGTAAAGGTCATAAAGCTTCTGCTACTTCTCTTTCTCTCTGGTTGAGAAGTATAATTGGTTTTGCTTATGAGACTGCTGGGCAGCAGTCTCCTGAGAGAATTACAGTTCATTCCACTAGGGCTGTCTCTTTTTCTTGGGTTTTCAAAAAAGAAGCTTCTCTGGAACGTTTTTGCAAGGCTGCAACTTGGTCTTCTCTGCTTACCCTGTCCAAATTTTTCAAATTTGATTCTTTTGCCTTGGCTAAGGTTCTTTTGGGAGAAAGGTTCTTCAAGCGGTGGTGCCTTCTGTTTAGGTTATCTATCTTGTCCCTCCCTAATCATTGGTGTCCTCTAGCTTGGGTATTGGTTCCCAACAGTAATTGATGATTCCATGGACTCACCGTATCTTAGGAAAGAAAACAAAATTTAGTCCACAGCCCGCCCTTTATTTTAAGACAGTTATTTTTAACTTTAACCTCAGGCACCTCTACACCTTGTGTTATTTCCTTTTTCTCCATTTTCCCTCAGTCGAATGACTGGGGATTGTGGGAAAGGAAGTGACATTTAGCAACTTTGCTGTGGTGCTATTTGCCTCCTCCTACTGGCCAGGAGTGATATTCACAACATTAATTGATGATTCCGTGGACTCATCGTATCCGGAAATAAATAAATGTAATCAGGTAAGCATAAATTTTGTTTTATAGATTTATTTTTCTTTAAGTCCTGGATCCCTGCATATAATTGGGAGTGTAAATTGAAACTACTTGAGTTTTTTGTTGTTCAATAATACTGTGTTGGACAATGGATGCTGACAAAAATGTATCCCTGTCTTTTGACTAATGCCTTTATTGCATTGATGCTCAGTGTATTCCTCCTGTGCAATTTTGTTCCTCATGCCAAAACAAAATGTTACTTTCTAAAAATAAAGATACCCTTTCTGAGCCATTTTTCTTTCAGGATAATGCTGTTCCGGTTATGCCTCAGCTTTCTCCTCAAACATCCCAGTCTTTGACAGTTTCACAAGCAGTGCCCTGTGGTTCCTCTCAATCAGTTCCTGGGGGTGCATTTTTACCAGGTGATTTGCTGTGCAACTAACTTCTGCAACTTCTGCAGCCCTGAGTGCCTTACCCATTTCAGGTAAAAGGGAGAGGAAATCTAAGAACATTCCTTCTAAGTCAGGTATTTCTGACTCCGCCAAGACTGCCTTAGCCAGTTTATCTCAGTTATCTGAGGAGGAACACTCCTCTGTTGCTTCTGAGGGCGAGATTTGTGATTCTGAATCTGTGGTAGTGAGTACAGCGGATTCAGAAGAGGTTTATTTTAGATTTAAGCTTGAACACCTCTGTTTGCTTTTGAAAGAGGTTCTAGCTACTTTGGAGGATTCTGAAGATAGAGTTGCAGAAGCTCCTAAAAAGGCTAACAAACTTAATAGAGTCTTTGATGTCAAACCCAAATCTTTTCCCTGTCTCCTGTTTTTAAAAAGATGTTTCCTGTTGCTGACTCTATGCTAGACCTTTGGCGCACTGTTCCTAAAGTGGAGGGTGGTAGATCCACATTATCCAAGAGAACCACTATTCTTCTTGATGATAGTCCCTCCTTTAAATATCCTAAGAATTGGAAGCTGGTAGGTTACTTAAGAAAGATGTTTCTTCATCAAGGCCTACAATGGCAACCAGTTGCCAGTATTGCTACGGTCGCGAGTGCGGCCTCCTAATGGTGTGACTCCTTATTTGATCGGATTTCAGAGGAAATTACTTTAGAGGAGATCCAGGACAGGATCAAGCTGGCTAATACCTTTATCTGTGATGCCAGCATGCAAGTAGTCCTTTTGGGTGCTAAGATTTAGAATTTTGCTGTCCTATCCCGCAGAGCTCTGTGGCTTAAGTCTTGGTCTACAGACGTGGTGTCCAAGTCTAAACTTCTGTCTTTTCCCTTTAAGGGTAAGACTTTCTTTGGTCCCCGTCTGGCTGAAATAATTTCCATGGTCACAGGTGGAAAGGGTCTTTTCTGCCACAGGATAAGAAGGATAAGACTTCTAATTTTCGTTCCTTTCACAATTTCAAGGGACAGAAATCCTCCTCTTTTTCCAAGCCTGAACAAGCCAAAACCTCATGGAGGTCTAACCAGACTTGGAATAAGGGAAAGACATCCAAGAAGCCTTCCTCTGAGAATAAATCAGCATGAAGGGTCCACCCCTGATCCTATCTCGGATCAAGTAGGGGGCAGGCTTTCCTTCTTTCAGCAGGCTTGGATTCTCAATGGTCCTGATCCTTGGGCAGTGACTGTGGTCTCCCAAGGATACAGGATAGAATTCAAATTCCCCCCCCCCACCCGAGGCAAATTTCTCCTGTCAAGATTATCTGCAATCTAGATAAAGAGAGAGGCTTTCTTAAACTGCATCAAGGATCTCGCTTCTCTAAGAGAACAGGGTCAAGGATTTTATTCCAACCTATTCATAGTTCCCAGGAAGGAGGGAGCTTTCAAAATAGAGACTATCCGGTCTATTCTCCCTTTAGTTCAGGAGGGTCAGTTCATGACTACCATCGACCTGACGTGTATCTTCATGTTCCTGTTCACAAGGAACATTTCCAGTACCTGAGGTTTGCCTTTTTGGACAAACACTTCCAATTTGTAGCCCTAGCTTTTGGCCTAGCCACTGCCCCTCAAATCTTTACAAAGCTTCTAGGGGCTCTTCTGGCAGTGGCCAGATCTCAAGGAATTGCGGTGGCACCATACCTGGATGATAGCTTTTCATTTAGCAAGATCTCATGCGGATTCTCTGTTGTTGATTCTCTTCTTTCATGGGTAGAAGGTGAATCTGGAAAAGAGTTCCTTGGTACCAAATTCCAGGGTATGTTTTTTGGGGGCGATCATAGATTCAATCTTCATGAAGATTTTCTCGACGGCAGTCAGAAAATTCATGCTTCCTGCTGCCTGTCTTTTTCTTCAGTCCTCTGTCCGTCCTTCAGTGGCAAGGTGTATGGAAGTAATTGATCTAATGGTGGCTTCCATTGACATTATTCCTCATGCTCAGACAATGGAACGGAGACCACTCGGGCCTCTCTCAGAGGATAGTCTTAGACCTCTGGACGAGAGATTCCCTGTCCTGTTGGCTCTCTCAGGAACATCTGTCCCAGGTCACATGCTTCCTGAGACCATCTTAGGAGATTGTGACAACAGATGCCAGCCCCCAGATGGTAGGGAGCAGTCTGGGGAATTTGGACTCAGGAGGAGTCGGCTCTCCCAGTAAATATCCTAGAATTGAGATTAATCTTCAATGCACTGATATCTTGGCCTCAACCGGTTTATCAGATTTCAATCGGACAATATTACTTTGGTGGCGTATATCAACCACCAGGGAGGAACACTAGTTCCTTAGCTATGAAGCAGATGACCCGCATTCTTCAGTGGGCGGAGTCTCACAATTGTCTAATTTTTGCCATCCACATCCCAGGGGTGGACAACTGGGAAGCGAATTATCTGAGCAGGTAGACCTTTCATCCAGGGGAATGGGCCCTTCATCTGATAACTCTGAAGTGGGGAGTTCCAGAGTTGGATCTGACGGTGTCTCGTCTAAACGCCAAACTTCCAAAATACGGATCAAGATCGAGGGATCCTCAAGCTGCTCTGGTCGACGCTCTGGTGGTTCCATGGGACTTCAGTCTCACTTGCCTGTTTCCTCCATTTGCCCTCCTTCCTTCGGGTGATAGCCCGTATCAAACAGGAACAGGCTTCAGTGATTCTAATTGCTCCAACTTGGCCCCGCAGAATTTGGTTTGTGGATCTAGTAAAGATGTCATCCTTTCCCCCGTGGAAATTACTTCTGAGGAAGGACCTTGTACTTCAGGGTCCTTTTCTACATCCAAACATAGATTCTCAGATGCTGACTGCTTGGAGATTGAACACCTAGTCTTGTCTAGACAATGTTTTTCAGAGAAGGTTATTGATACCATGATTCAGGCTCGTAAGCCGGTAACTCGCAAGATTTACCATAAGGTGTGACGTAAATAACTTTTCTTGTGCGAATCTAGGGGTTTCTCTTGGAGTCAGGTGAGGGTTCCCCGCATTCTGTCCTTTCTTCAGGAGGGCCTGGAGAAGGACTTGTCAGTCAATACTCTGAAGGGTCAGATCTCTGCCCTGTCGGTTCTTTTGCATAAATGTTTGGCAGACTTGCCAGATGTTCAATCTTTTGTTCAAGCCTTGGTCAGAATCAGGCCTGTGTTTAAACATGTTGCTCCTCCTTGGAGCTTTAATCTTGTTCTTAGGGTTCTGCAGTAGGCTCCGTTTTAGCCTATGCACTCTGTTGATATCAAGTTATTGGGGCCGATTTATGATGGCCCGAATGGGGCCATATCGCCCTGTTTTCGTTTGAGCCTTCAGGCTCACCGGAAACCGCAGTTAAGAAGCAGCGGTCTTAAGACTGCTGCTGCTTAATTGTATCCGCCGCCTCTGAGCGGCGTACAGTAATCAACCCGATCCTATACGATCTGGGTTTGACAGCCCCTGCTAGGGGCCCATTGGCCATGAATCCGCAGGGGGGGGGGCATTTCACAAGCAGTTCATTAGAAGTTCACACATTCAGCGATGTCTGTCGGACATGATACACTGCAGCGTATCATGTCGGACAGACATAAGTAAATCGGTTCGTAGAGTATCAGAGCTTTCGTCTCTACAGTGTGACCCCCCTTATCTTATTTTTCATTCAGATAAAGCGGTCCTTCGTACCAAATTGGGATTTCTTCCTAAGGTGGTTTCGGACCGCAATATCAATCAGGAAATTGTCGTTCCTTTGTTCTGGTCTTTGTTTCATACTTTTTCCAAATTCTACAAATTCTATGTTTTTGCCTCTGCTGATGCTTCTTTTGGGAGGAAAGTTCTTCAAGCGTTGGTGCCTTCCGTTTAGGTCCGCCTGTCTTGTTCTCCCTCCCTTCCATTCTGTGTTCTCTAGCTTTTGTATTGGTTCCCACTAGTAATTAGAATGGATTTGTGGACTCTCCATGCCATTGGAAAGAAAACAAAATTCATGCCTACCTGATAAATTATTTCCTTTCCTGGCATGGAGAGTTGACGACCCGCCCTTATTTTAATTTGAGACGGCTTTTGTCATTTTCCAAACTTCAGGCACCTCTATACCCTTTGTGTCCTCTTCTCTTTCCATATTCCTTCAGCTGAATGACTGGGGGATTGTGGGAAGTAGGATACTTAAAGCTTTGCTGGGGTGTTCTTTGCCTCCTCCTGGTGGCCAGGAGTTGAATTCCCACTAGTAATTAGAATGGATAAAATAATTTTATCAGGTAAGCATAAATTTTGTTTTTTAACTGTTAAGAGGCAGTTCCATAAAACTACTCCTTCTGTACAGCACTATTATGAACCTTAAGCTGTTTAACACAACAGTGAAACTTTTTGTGTTTGCATTATACAGGCTGGGTTTGGCTACGGCTTACCCATATCCCGTCTATATGCCCAGTACTTTCAAGGAGATTTGAAACTCTACTCCTTGGAGGGATATGGCACAGATGCTGCAATATATATCAAGGTATGAAATTATTCATGGTGTAATTTTATCACCTAATTAAAACAAAACAAAAATGTGTACAAATGGTTAATCTTAGAAGTGGTAAAAATATAATAACAAAATATTTTTAATATAAATTGATTAATTTATTTTAAAATCTTTTTTCTCTCTATTTTAAAATTAGTGTTAAAAGTCAAGGCATTAACTGCTTGCAGTTTTAATATATTTTTTTATATTTTTTTAATTCCCGCATCACACAAATTGATAGGGATATAAAAGTCATAATTAAATGTTTATGATTGAGATAGAGCATGTATTAAAAACTTTCATATTTACTTTCATCATCAAATTTACTTTGTTCTCTTGCTATGCTTTGTTGAAGAGCATACCTAGGTTTGTGAGTGTGCACATGTCTTAGGTATCATATGGCAGCAGTATTTGAAACAATGGTCTAGAATCAATAAACCCAATTCAAGAAACTAATATATCGTGGGAAAAAAACATTCAGCAACATCATAATTCCAAAATTGTGCAATTCAAAGAGATTTGTACGTATCCTCATAAAAGCTGCTCTATGCAAGTTACAGGGACATGAAACCCGAAATCTTTCTTTCATGATTCAGATAGAACATACAATTTTAACCAATGTGCTACCTGGAATTTTAGAGAAAAACGTGCCCAATGTACCAGATAACTTTTTTAGCATGTTTGCTATCATTCCAATTAAACAGAAATAAAACTATCAAAACTATATATTTTTTTAGTTGACAACCCAAGGTACTGATCTAGGCCCCTTTTGTTATATTTCATGCCACTGTTTCAACGCCAAATGCGATCATATAAAAAATCTTTATCTTTTTCACAAACTTTGGGTTTCTCATTTAAATAATTTATATAATGCTTGTGCAGTCATAACACACATGTATGTAATAACTTCTTTGAGACCCCCTTTATTCAGAAATAGCAGACATGCATGGCTTTTGGGTAATTAGAAGGCTGCTAATTGCAGCTGCACACCACACGTCTAATATTCCAGCAGTGAAGGAATGAATTAGTTAGCTAGCTAGGGTAATATTATTGTAGTGTAGGTATTATCTTTCCACCTGACACCTCCCACCAAACTGATCCCTCCCAAACAGCTCTTCCACCCCCACTGGTCACCACCATCTTAGGTACTGGCAGACAGTCTGCCAGTATTCAGTTTCAGAGCTTTTTTTATTTATTTTCCTCATTGTAGGGATCACTCTTCAACCCGCCCACCTCCCTGATACCTCCCAAACAGCTCTCTAACCCTCTCCCTTCTCACTAGTAGCAGCCATATTAGGTACTGCCATCTGTCTGCCAGTAACCAGTTTATAGCCATTTTATTATTTTTTTAACTGTTATTCTTAATAAAAACATTTTTCTGCAGTGTGGGGAACCTCCCGCACCCTCACCCCTCGTTATTCCCCCTCCCCTTGTCATTACCCTTTTCTATAGCGAAGGGAAAGCTCACTGTCTGTATCGGAGATCTGCCTTCATATGGTAAAGTGAGAATGATCAGTTCTTTCTTACAATATGAAGGCAGATGCCTTCTGCCCCTGGCTGCAGCCTCTGCTGTCAAAGCTGACAGCAGGGACAGCAGCATGTGCCAGAGTGTTGGACAAAGTACTGTGTGACGTAGTACCGTCGTCCAATTGACTTAAGGGAGTTAAATATCTTTCTAATTTACTTTTATTATCAAATTTACTTAATTTCTTAGGCCTAGATTTGGAGTTTGGCGGTAAAAGGGCTGTTAACGCTCCGCAGGCTTTTTTCTGGCCGCACCATAAATTTAACTCTGGTATCGAGAGTTTAAACAAATGCTGCGTTAGGCTCCAAAAAAGGAGCGTAGAGCATTTTTACCGCAAATGCAACTCTCGATACCAGAGTTGCTTACGGACGCGGCCAGCCTCAAAAACGTGCTCGTGCACGATTCCCCCATAGGAAACAATGGGACTGTTTGAGCTGAAAAAAAACCTAACACCTGCAAAAAAGCAGCGTTCAGCTCCTAACGCAGCCCCATTGTTTCCTATGGGGAAACACTTCCTACGTCTGCACCTAACACTCTAACATGTACCCCGAGTCTAAACACCCCTAACCTTACACTTATTAACCCCTAATCTGCCGCCCCGCTATCGCTGACCCCTGCATATTTTTTTTAACCCCTAATCTGCCGCTCCGTAAACCGCCGCAACCTACGTTATCCCTATGTACCCCTAATCTGCTGCCCTAACATCGCCGACCCCTATATTATATTTATTAACCCCTAATCTGCCCCCCTCAACGTCGCCGACACCTGCCTACACTTATTAACTCCTAATCTGCCGAGCGGACCTGAGCGCTACTATAATAAAGTTATTAACCCCTAATCCGCCTCACTAACCCTATCATAAATAGTATTAACCCCTAATCTGCCCTCCCTAACATCGCCGACACCTACCTTCAATTATTAACCCCTAATCTGCCGAGCGGACCTCACCGCTACTATAATAAATGTATTAACCCCTAAAGCTAAGTCTAACCCTAATACTAACACCCCCCTAAGTTAAATATAATTTACATCTAACGAAATAAATTAACTCTTATTAAATAACTTATTCCTATTTAAAGCTAAATACTTACCTGTAAAATAAATCCTAATATAGCTACAATATAAATTATAATTACATTATAGCTATTTTAGGATTAATATTTATTTTACAGGCAACTTTTTAATTATTTTAACCAGGTACAATAGCTATTAAATAGTTAAGAACTATTTAATAGTTACCTAGTTAAAATAATAACAAATTTACCTGTAAAATAAATCCTAACCTAAGATATAATTAAACCTAACACTACCCTATCAATAAATTAATTAAATAAACTACCTACAATTACCTACAATTAACCTAACACTACACTATCAATAAATTAATTAAACACAATTCCTACAAATAAATACAATTAAATAAACTAGCTAAAGTACAAAAAATAAAAAAGAACTAAGTTACAAAAAATAATAAAATATTTACAAACATAAGAAAAATATTACAACAATTTTAAACTAATTACACCTACTCTAAGCCCCCTAATAAAATAACAAAGCAACCCAAAATAAAAAATTCCCTACCCTATTCTAAATTAAAAAAGTTACAAGCTCTTTTACCTTACCAGCCCTGAACAGGGCCCTTTGCGGGGCATGCCCCAAGGATTTCAGCTCTTTTGCCTGTAAAAAAAAACATACCATACCCCCCCCAACATTACAACCCACCACCCACATACCCCTAATCTAACCCAAACCCCCCTTAAATAAACCTAACACTAAGCCCCTGAAGATCTTCCTACCTTGTCTTCACCATACCAGGTTCACCGATCCGTCCTGGCTCCAACATCTTCATCCAACCCAAGCGGGGGTTGGCGATCCATCATCCGGTGCTGAAGAGGTCCAGAAGAGGCTCCAAAGTCTTCCTCCTATCCGGCAAGAAGAGGACATCCGGACCGGCAAACATCTTCTCCAAGCGGCATCTTCAATCTTCTTCCATCCGGTGCGGAGCGGGTCCATCTTGAAGCAGGCGACGCGGATCCATCCTCTTCTTCCGTTGTCTCCCGACGAATGACGGTTCCTTTAAGGGACGTCATCCAAGATGGCGTCCCTCGAATTCCGATTGGCTGATAGGATTCTATCAGCCAATCGGAATTAAGGTAGGAATTTTCTGATTGGCTGATAGAATCCATCAGCCAATCAGAATCAAGTTCAATCCGATTGGCTGATCCAATCATCCAATCAGATTGAGCTCGCATTCTATTGGCTGATCGACAGCCAATAGAATGCGAGCTCAATCTGATTGGATGATTGGATCAGCCAATCGGATTGAACTTGATTCTGATTGGCTGATTCCATCAGCCAATCAGAAAATTCCTACCTTAATTCCGATTGGCTGATAGAATCCTATCAGCCAATCGGAATTCGAGGGACGCCATCTTGGATGACGTCCCTTAAAGGAACCGTCATTCGTCGGGAGACAACGGAAGAAGAGGATGGATCCGCGTCGCCTGCTTCAAGATGGACCCGCTCCGCACCGGATGGAAGAAGATTGAAGATGCCACTTGGAGAAGATGTTTGCCGGTCCGGATGTCCTCTTCTTGCCGGATAGGAGGAAGACTTTGGAGCCTCTTCTGGACCTCTTCAGCACCGGATGATGGATCGCCAACCCCCGCTTGGGTTGGATGAAGATGTTGGAGCCAGGACGGATCGGTGAACCTGGTATGGTGAAGACAAGGTAGGAAGATCTTCAGGGGCTTAGTGTTAGGTTTATTTAAGGGGGGTTTGGGTTAGATTAGGGGTATGTGGGTGGTGGGTTGTAATGTTGGGGGGGGGGTATGGTATGTTTTTTTTTACAGGCAAAAGAGCTGAAATCCTTGGGGCATGCCCCGCAAAGGGCCCTGTTCAGGGCTGGTAAGGTAAAAGAGCTTGTAACTTTTTTAATTTAGAATAGGGTAGGGAATTTTTTATTTTGGGGGGCTTTGTTATTTTATTAGGGGGCTTAGAGTAGGTGTAATTAGTTTAAAATTGTTGTAATATTTTTCTTATGTTTGTAAATATTTTATTATTTTTTGTAACTTAGTTCTTTTTTATTTTTTGTACTTTAGCTAGTTTATTTAATTGTATTTATTTGTAGGAATTGTGTTTAATTAATTTATTGATAGTGTAGTGTTAGGTTAATTGTAGGTAATTGTAGGTAGTTTATTTAATTATTTTATTGATAGGGTAGTGTTAGGTTTAATTATATCTTAGGTTAGGATTTATTTTACAGGTAAATTTGTTATTATTTTAACTAGGTAACTATTAAATAGTTCTTAACTATTTAATAGCTATTGTACCTAGTTAAAATAAATACCAAGTTGCCTGTAAAATAAATATTAATCCTAAAATAGCTATAATATAATTATAATTTATATTGTAGCTATATTAGGATTTATTTTACAGGTAAGTATTTAGCTTTAAATAGGAATCATTTATTTAATAAGAGTTAATTAATTTCGTTAGATGTAAATTATATTTAAGTTAGGGGGGTGTTAGTGTTAGGGTTAGACTTAGCTTTATTAGAATAGCGGTGAGCTCCGCTCGGCAGATTAGGGGTTAATAATTGAAGTTAGGTGTCGGCGATGTTAGGGAGGGCAGATTAGGGGTTAATACTATTTATGATAGGGTTAGTGAGGCGGGTTAGGGGTTAATAACTTTATTATAGTAGCGCTCAGGTCCGCTCGGCAGATTAGGGGTTAATAAGTGTAGGCAGGTGTCGGCGACGTTGAGGGGGGCAGATTAGGGGTTAATAAATATAATATAGGGGTCGGCGGTGTTAGGGGTAGCAGATTAGGGGTACATAGGGATAACGTAGGTGGCGGCGCTTTGCGGTCGGAAGATTAGGGGTTAATTATTTTAAGTAGCTGGCGGCGACGTTGTGGGGGGCAGGTTAGGGGTTAATAAATGTAATACAGGGGTCGGCGGGGTTAGGGGCAGCAGATTAGGGGTACATAAGTATAACGTAGGTGGCGGTCGGCAGATTATGGGTTAAAAATTTTAATCGAGTGGCGGCGATGTGGGGGGAGCTCGGTTTAGGGGTACATAGGTAGTTTATGGGTGTTAGTGTACTTTAGGGTACAGTAGTTAAGAGCTTTATGAACCGGCGTTAGCCAGAAAGCTCTTAACTCCTGCTATTTTCAGGCGGCTGGAATTTTGTCGTTAGAGCTCTAACGCTCACTTCAGAAACGACTCTAAATACAGGCGTTAGAAAGATCCCGTTGAAAAGATAGGATACGCAAATGGCGTAGGGGGATCTGCGGTATGGAAAAGTCGCGGCTGAAAAGTGAGCGTTAGACCCTTTAATCACTGACTCCAAATACCAGCGGGCGGCCAAAACCAGCGTTAGGAGCCTCTAACGCTGGTTTTGACGGCTACCGCCGAACTCCAAATCTAGGCCTTAGTGTCCTTTGTTGAAGGAGCAACTATGCACTACTGGGGGCTAGCTGAATACATTGGGTTAGCCAATAACAAGAGCCACATATGTGCAGTCTCCAGCCACCAATCAACAGCTAGCTCCCAGTAGTACATTGCTGCTTCTGAGCATACCTAGGTGTGCAGGATACCTAAAGAATAGAGCAAATTAGGTAACAGAAGTAAACTGGAAAGTTGTTTAAAATTGCATGCTCCACCTGAATTAAAACAATTTAATTCAACTTTGCTGTTTTTTTAAGCTCCTTTGTAATTATTCACTAAGAATGTGTTTCAGTGGGCAGTACCAACATCACAAAAACACTTTCAAAACCTTACAGAATAAATTAAAACAAACAAAAAAAATCTTCCTCTATAAAACAGTATAGTGCCTGGTTTCTCAACAGCCGGGCCGTGGCCCAGTACCGGGCCGTGATAGCCCTGCTGGTGGGCCCCAGCCTGTCATGCCCCCACTGCATACTCTTACCCCACTGCACACCAAGGGCAGACTGATACCAATCAAGGTCCCAGGAACACTGTCTCACACTGAACAAAATGTATTACATTTTATGCAAATGAACATGGTAGCCTCCCTGCCCTGCCCCCAACAGGCCCCTCAACCTCCAGGACCCCCAACATAAAGGTCCAGAGAAAGGGTACCCAACCTCCAGGGCCAGACCCCACACTCCATGGCCCTCACAATGACAGACCCTTGCCAGGGCCCCTCTAAACCCACACTTTTTTGCTTAGTTACTGATAGGGCAACTGAAAACTCCAGCTTAAGGAATGCACCAGGATCCGTGGAGATGCCATTTGTGGGCCCCCCTACTTGCTGGTTCCTCGCCCAGGTCCTATTTGCCTGGCTGATTAGCTCGCCCCTGCTGCTCACTTAAAACTACCGGGCCCTGGACATGTCTAGCTAAAATTTACTGGGCCTTGAGGTCACTTTGGTTGAGAACCACTGGTATAGTGTAACGTGCAAACGCAAGATGAGATACCTCATAAGGGCAGTAGAGTCTTTATGAATTCTGCATTCTGGGCTGAGGTCTAGGGGCCCGATTCTATAAAGCCAGAGAGCTTGTAAGATTCTATAAAAAAATTCTTCATTACAATGAAGCTCCTGTTCTAATTCTATAAAGGCAGTTTCTACCTTGACAACAGTGTGTCTTGCAAAGCTGCGTTCCCTGCTTTTAAGCATGTGAAGGCGATGCATATGTTACCATAGGGCTCACAAAAATCATAATTTAAAAATCTTTTAAAATGAATAAATGAAGGATTGAAATAAAAATATGCAGTCAAAAATGGTATTGTAACAAAATTGCTCTGCAAAAATCGTATTTCGTGGAAAAATTAAAATTCGTATTAAAATTATGCAGGCAAAACAATGATTTAAGGTGCACAGTAGAAATCCTAATAAAACTACACTGCACATGCAAAAATCGCTGTGGAATTTGTATTTATAGTACAAAATTCTGATTATCCTAGCTTTAGTGTAGCTATAATCTAGATTTTATTAAAGACACAGAGACGAATATTTTGCATTACTTTCAATTTACTGCTCTGACAGCTTTTTAAAGTATACAGTGAAAACATTAGTAAACATAAAACACGTGAAACAATAGAGAAAACAAAAGAACCAATAAGGACAAAGCCATGGATGTAGAAGATGATATCAGCCAATCAGCATACTCATAATTTCCATAAACAGAGTGCAGAGTGTTTGATGCGAATAGGTAAAAAGGAAGGAACATATTGCAGCACCATAACAAATGGAACATGAACAACCAATAACAGATAATCAAAATAATTCTGAAGACAGGATGGATAAACTTGAGGTTAAGGCAGGAGAGGATTATAGCTACACTAAAGCTAGGATAATCAGAATTTTATTACAAGACCAGAGACTCATATTTTGCTAGCTTAATGCAAAAAAGGATCATGAAATTAAAGAAAAAGCAGCGTTATTAATAGGTTTAAAATAAAATTGTCTAAAGGTGGAGTCTGAAGACCAGTCAGCTGCATTTAAAATATCTTGGAGGGAAGAGGATTTTAAAAAGGCTATACAGGGGTATTATTAATAAGGACGTGACCAGCAGAGATAGCTGAACGAGCTATATTGATAGATCTATAGGCAAGACCTGAGTCAAAAAGAAAAGAGAAATAATCTAAAATTAAATTCAAAGGAGATGAAAAGAGATACAAGTCCCTCTGGACACACCAGCCAGACCACTTGGACCAAGCTGAGAGATAATATCTTTTGGTTCCAGGAGCCCAAGAGACTTGTAATAAAGATCGAGCTCGGTCCGAAAGTCCATCGAGAGACCAAGATCCCCTGAAAGCATCCAAGCAACAAGAGTTAGAGATTTGGAAAGCAACAGGGGATGAGGGAAACCCAGGGGATCTAGGAGGAGATGAGGGATGGAAGGAATAAGTAGGGGAGGAAGGAAAGAGAGTTCCAGAAGAGAATGGTACCAAGGCTGGGATGGCCACAGGGGGGTGATCAGGAGAAGAGATATCGGGTTCCTGCGGATATAAGCCAGAGTCTGAGCAATCATAGAAAAGGGGGGAAAAGCGTAAGCTCCTGAAGGGGGCCACACTTGAAGGAAAGCGTCCATGGCAGCGGCGTCTGGGTCCGGTCTCCAGCTGAAAAAGGGTCTGACTTGAAAATTGGAACGAGAGGCAAAAAGGTTGAGAAGGAAAGGGCCCCTGAGAGAAGAAATCTTTAGGAAAATACTCCTGTCCAATTTCCAATGAGTCCTTCAAATTGCGAGAACCCCAATCTGCAGCCTGATTGTATAGACCCGGAATAAATTCCGCAGAAATAGAAATATTCTTGTTGAGGCAAAAGTGAATGAATTTTTTTGTAAGATCTGAAAGAGGTTTTGATTTTGTGCCTCCTAAACGATTTAGATATCGGACTGCCGAATAGTTGTCCATGCGAAGAAGAACCGAAGTAGGAAGGTTGGACTTGAGAAAACTCTGAATTGCAAAGGATCCCGCCAGAAGTTCTTTGCAGTTGATATGAAGATTGGATTCTAGAAGGGTCCATTTGCCACCTGTGATTGTGGAACCGCAACGCGCTCCCCAGCCGGAGTTTCTTTGGTCCGATTTTATGACAAAATCTGGAATAGAACCGAAGATTGCTTTGCCGTTCCATGCCTCTATGTTTTGAATCCACCAGATGAGCTCTTCTTTGGCTTCTGGGGATAAGGAAATCCGATGCTGATAAGAAAAACCTCTTTGAAGGTGAGATATTTTCAAGCGTTGAAGAGCCGATAATGTAGAGGGGCTGGAAAGATGGCTTGAATGGAAGAGGAGAGTAAACCGATGATACGGGCTAATAAGTGAAGAGGAAAGCAAGTTTTCTTCAAAAGAGAGGAAATCTCCTTCTTGATATTCTTCCATTTCTCTAATGGGAGACTTAAGGTGGAGTCTAAAGTGTTGATTTTAAATCCCAAGAAAACAATGGATTGAGACGGGAGAAGGGAGGATTTTTCTTTGTTGATTATGAATCCCAAATTCTCCAGAAGGGAACAAGTGATGTTCAAATGAAGAAGAAGAGTGGAGGTGACTTGATTCATGATAAGAATGTCGTCCAGATAAACTATCAGGCGTATTCCTCTGAATCTAGCCAGGCTATGACTGGTTTCAGAATTTTCATAAATATCCACGGAGCGGATGAAAGGCCGAAAGGAAGGCAGGTGAATTGCCAAAGAGTTTGGTTCCAGAAGAAGCGAAGAAATCTCCTGTGGAAAGAATGTATAGGAACGGTAAGGTATGCATCCTTGAGGTCTAATCGAACAAGCCAATCCTAGTCCAGTAGAGAGTCCCTCAGAAGATCGTTACCCTCCATCTTGAAATGTTGATAAGTTACATAATGATTTAGAGTTTTCAGATTGATGACTGGTCGAAATTGGCCATTTTTCTTTTTTACTAAGAAAATATTGCTTATGTAGCTGTCTTTGTCTACAAAAATGAGTTTGACAGCTTCTTTTGAAATTAGAGAGGAAATCTCTGAATCTATTGCTTGACGATCTGAACTTGAAAATAAAATTGGACGAGGGCGAACAATTTGGATGGGAAAGGAAATAAAATCTATTAGGACTCCAGAGACAGTCTGAAGAATCCAGGGGTCTGAAGTTATTGGTGACCAATTTGGAAGAAAATGAGCCAGTCGACCACCCATCTTTTTTAAGGAAAAAAGAGAAAACGGGGGAAGAATAGAAATTACCTGAAGGGGTTCTAAAGTGACCTCTTGATCTTGCACCTCTGGGCCAGAAGCAGGTTCTTGTGGGGAAGAAGGGAGAGACAAATTGTTGTTGCTGCTGATAAAATTGGGGTCTAGAGATGAAGGGTTGACGACCCCTTCTTTTTCCGGCCCTATCAAAAAGGGGGCGTGGATTTTGGTAGAGGGTCTTCATTACAGTGGTTTTAGTTTTAGATAGTCTAGAAAAAGTTTTAGTATAGTCACTGAGTTTTTTGAGATATACTTCTCTGAAGAGAAGGCCATTGGGGTCTGTAGATGTCTCATTATTGGCGAAATCAGATAATTCCGGGTCTAGCCTGCACAGAATGGACCTTCTGCGTTCGCAAGCTATAGCAGTATTGGCATTGCCTAATAAAACAAAGGCTCTTTGAATATAGTCTATGATGATTTGAGGATCAATTGTAGAATTATTTTTAACAGAATCCTCAGCCAACTCAAATAACTTTGACAAGGGGCCAGAAATATCTAAAAGCTTGTCTTGACAAGACTTAAGTAATTTGTCAGATCCTTGTTTAATGTTAGATCCAGGAGAACCCAGGAATTTTAAAAATTTGGGGGTCAGTGTCAGGAGTGACAGAGGAGTTACCTGGGAGGGAGGGGCGAGGACATTCGGCACGAAATTTACTACAAACCTATTACAATAAGGGATGCCTTAAATAAAAATCAATATATTCTGCAACACTTGAGGAGGGAAACCACTCAGAGGATCTGGGATGCTTAACCTCCTCTGGTTTAAATCTAGGTTTACCAAGGGAATCGAGAAAAACTATTTCTGAATCATTAACAGGCAAAGATTTTTTACGTCTTTTAAATTGAATAAAGTTGTTGAAATCAGAATAATCTGAATCATTATCAGAAGATTGACAATTGTTATATTTATATTCATCTGAAAATTCCCCCTCACCGGAAGAGGGGGAAAGATTTTCAGAGAGAGTTTGTAAAAATTTTGATGCTTGTCTTTTTAGGCCAGTTCTTTTAGAATAAGCATCAGGAAAAGTACCCTCTGAATTGTGAGACTCAACACATTCAGAAGTTCTGGGGCCGGATGACTGCCGGCTAACAGTACAGGTGGTTATTGGTAATAAGCTATGAGGGTTGTCTGTGAAGCAGACTATCAGCTTCTTTTTCAATATAAGAAGGGGAAAGATGTTTAGTTTTAGAAGTGTGCTTTTTATGTATTTGAGGAGGATCTGACTGAAAAATAGCAATAAAACTACTCATTTTGTTGTCCATCTTTCTCATAAAGGACTGCATAGATGCCATAATATTTTGCAAAGAGGGGTCAGGATTAATTGGATTATTCTCCTCATGAGACATCTTGAGACCACAGAAAAAATGGGGAAAAAATAAAAGCAAAGCTTATTTTTATTTATTTTTTTAAAAAAAAAATTATTTTTAAAAGATAAAAATTTTGGGGATTAAAATTTAAAATATATAGCAGTATTAAAATAAAGCAGCACAACAATATTGTAAGATTTGAAAAACGTTGTCAATCTGTAAATATAAAGAAATAGTGACACACAGAGGTAGAAAATAAAAGTGCTTCTAGAAAAGTCAGAAATAAATAACCCACAGAGAAAAACATTAAGCTTACAATGTTGATGAATAGGCTATGGGCGTGATTAACATATCCTTTAGAGAAAGCAGATTAAATTTCAACTCCACCCAGGGGAAGAAAGGCTCAACCTCAGAGCTAACAACCTCAGGCTATGAGGGAGGAGGCGGGAAAATGTGCGGGAAGGGGCGGAACAAAATGGCGACCGCACTCAGCACCACAGAAGGGAAAATGGAAACTGAGTTGAAACAAAAAGGTAAGGGACTGTAAAAACGTTTAAGAGAAAGAAGGGAAAATATAATTCCCACATAAAGAAAAAACTAGCATGTAAGAGAGAATATAACAGGAAATAATAATAAAAACACATAAAAAGAGTAAAAGAGAAAAACAAAAATAGAATTATGGCAATAAAATTTAAAAATTCTAATAATAACTCAAATATCAATTTATTATGGGAACATTGCACAGGTACTTATCTTTCAGAGCAGCAAAAGGAAAGAGTAGGTATTGGTGCACTCTGGACTGTTTATGGACATTATGAGTATGCTGATTGGCTGATATCTTCTACATCCATGGCTTTGTCCTTATTGGTTCTATTGTTTTCTCTATTGTTTCACATGTTTTATGTTTACTAATGTTTTCACACTATACTTTAAAAAGCTGTCAGAGCAGTAAATTGAAAGTAATGCAAAATATGAGTCTCTGGTCTTGTAATAAAATTGAAAACATATTGTTTTCCTTATTGTTAACTGAGTTTCCCTGCCTCTGCTAGTGACTGAACAGGGGCATTCCATGGGCTGAAATTTCTCCTCCAGGTCTGGCGTATTCTCTAAACATTTTCCCCCTTTAAATCTTGCTGTTTTTTTCTTGAAAACTTAAAGGTAGTGGGATTGTGTCAAAATATGCAAAACACTTATTACCTTATAGAAAAACATCTGTATATGAAAATAGAGGTGATTGTTATGTGCTATACGCTAAAAACAGAATAATCTGATCTGTATTAGCTGCAGGATCTAAACTACGACCTCTGCACCCTGCTAACTTCGCTGTCCCTGACGAATTTTCACTTTCCAGCGAGCTCCATTAGATTCTATTGGAGACATCTCGCCATTTGTAGGGACAGACCCTTTTTTTTTTGCGAGTGTCAACATGGTTTTCATGCCTTGCCTAGTTAAGTTTTAATCATCGGGCCCTAGTTGAAAAATCTTGACCTTGCTTTGGGAATGTAAAAAGACTAATAAACACTAAAGGGCACACTTCCACTATACTGTATAGTCATATGTTAAACCTAATAGAAACAACAATAATTGGATATTGTCTCTTGTAATAGGTTCTAATAATAATTTAGGCAGTATACTCTCATATACAATCCAGGCAATGACAATGCGTTCTCAGTCTAAAAAGTTAAACACATTGTTCTGCAGTTTGTTATCTTATAATCTCTGCTGAGGCCAATTAGGGTTATGTGCACTTCCAATACTCAGAATTAGAAAACTCTTAAATGGACAGTAAAGTCAAAATTAAACTTTCATGATTTAGAAAGAACATGCAATGTTACTTTTTCTATCTAATTTGCTTTATTATCTTGGTATTCTTTGTTAAAAACATACCTAGGTAGGCTCAGGAGCAGCAATGCACTACTGGGAGCTAGCTCACCTAATGTGTTCAACTACCTCCCAGAAGTGCATTGCTGCTCCTTCAACAAAGATTACCAAGAGAATTAAGCACATTTTATAATAGAAGTAAATTGGAAAGCTGTATATGCTCTGTCTGAATCATGAAAGAAACATTCTAGGTTTCATGTCCCTTTCATTTTCAGAGTTTAATTACAGGAAAGGTTAACAAAATAAATTATTAAAGTATATTGCAAAGTTGTTTTACTGTGAGTATTTAAACATTTTTATATTACAAAAGTGCTTTGTCTCAGAATGGTCTATGGATCACAGAGTTCTCAGTGAAGCTAGGACATATCAAAAGAATGTGAAATAAATATGATAACAAAAATCATAAAAGGAAAACCAAATAAAGTTCTGAATTAAGGATATGTCTGTGTCCTCTGGATGAGTTTTTCAGCTTGTTAGCATTCCTCAGTGAGATTCCATAAAAAAGGAAACAGAAAATTGCAACATAGTGTGAATCTGTAACGGCACTTTGAGGAAGTAGTTGTTTTGTAACAAATGACTACTCACATTTGTTGGAGCTTTCGACTAAGCTCAAGGATATGCGCACTCCCACTTTATACTGATAGGAAAACAGTACACTAGGCAAAACTTGGATACAAATTTATTTTAAAATATATAAAAGCGTCACATAAGCCTTGATAACACCACAATGTAAGGGTACAAAAGCAGATATGCTGTAACAAATGCTTCAAATCGCCAAACTTGCAAAGAGGTAAATGGATCAGCAGGAGTGTGACCGCCGAAACCAAAACTTCTTTAGTAGCAAGATAATAGCGCTAAGCCCCCAGGTGTCCTGGCTAGTGTAGAGACGCGATAAAACTCAATATAGAACAGTTCACTTCCGACGTACGTTTCGCTGGTATGCTTTGTCAAGGACAAGTCCTGCTGATCCATTTACCTCTTTGCAAGTTTGGCGATTTGAAGCATTTGTTACAGCATATCTGCTTTTGTACCCTTACATTGTGGTGTTATCAAGGCTTATGTGACGCTTTTATATATTTTAAAATAAATTTGTATCCAAGTTTTGCCTAGTGTACTGTTTTCCCATCAGTATAAAGTGGGAGTGCGCATATCCTTGAGCTTATTCGAAAGCTCCAACAAATGTGAGTAGTCATTTGTTACAAAACAACTACTTCCTCAAAGTGCCGTTACAGATTCACACTATGTTGCAATTTTCTGTTTCCTTTTTTATGGGATCTCACTGAGGAATGCTAACAAGCTGAAAAACTCATCCAGAGGACACAGACATATCCTTGATTCAGAACTTTATTTGGTTTTCCTTTTATGATTTTTGTTATCACATTTATTTCACATTTTTTTCTTTGTGATATTCGGTATATTTATTGTAAACATATCAAAAGAATGGCATCCGGGACTTAAAGGGACAATAAACCTGAATATTTTCTTTCATGATTCAGATAGAGCATACATATGTAAACAACTTTTCAATGTAATTCTATTATCAATTTTGCTTTATTCTCTTAGAATCATTTCTTGAAGAAGCAGCAATGCATTACTGGGAACTAGCTGAACACATTGATAAGCCAATCACAAGAGGCATATATGTGCAGCCACCAATCAGCTAGCTTCCAGCTTCTGAGCCTATCTAGATATGCGTTTCAACAAAGGATACAAAAAGGAACAATACAAATTAGCTATACGAAGTACATTGGAAAGTTGTTTAAATGTGTGTGCTCTGTCTAAATCATGAAAGAAACATTTTGGGTTTCATGTCACTTTAATTTGAAGATGTTTTGTGCATTGACAGAGACACACATGCTAGTTTAAAAAGTACAAGTAAATATCTCAATGTCCTAATAAATCTATAAAAAGATTTGCTGGGATGACTAAATACAGAAAGAATACAGTGGGCAATAAGATGTTGTAATTCTGTGTACCGAAAGGGCTCGGTAGGACTTTGTGCTACTACTGCAAAGATTGATGCATTTTCTTTGGTAAGATGAGGAGAGTCCATAGATGTCCATGACATGTGGGGTATATTTCCTGGCATTAGGAAGAGGTCAATAATCCTCACAAGAGCCTTAATCTTTCCCAGTAATGAAAAACGATGCAGAGGAGCATTTGGAAACAATAAAACAGTACTTCTTTATTAGTTGTTTGACAAGTTAAAAGACCAGTATGAAACCAACAGGGTAACTTGGCAACATATTACCCCTTCAACCTTTAAGCTTTAGTTGTAGTCTTAGCTGTTCCTAAACCCATAAGCCCTCTTCCTTTATGGTGGCTAAATCATTCTGATTCATTAAAAACAAACATAGGTGCATTCAAAAGGTAAAGGGGAGGAGAGGGGGAGTGGACTAGTTTAGAAAACTCAATATTACATATTGACAATTAGTAAGATTATACATATCACCAATTCATACAAAACTTTACTAAACCCACCTCTCCTATTTCCTTGCCATACTTAAGTCAGAATACTGTGATTCTAGTATGCCTAACTCAGCACTAAAGATGGTATGATTTAATAGCTATACATTAGTTTTGATAAGTTAACTCTTAAATGCAAGGAAGTTATGATGGTAAGTAATTATAATACATAAACAATGAACCCCACTTCAGAGACTACTATTTGCATTAATACTTATATACCTATAAGCATACTGACCATTATGGACCCATTCAATTCTACACCTGTTATCATACAATTTCAATTTCATGGTTATACGTATTATGAGGTGACTAGTGGACAGGTATCTAACAAGGAAGTAGGGCTGAAATCTGAGTTCCCTCTTAAGACTGTCTTGATCTTCACAGGCTCTCACTGCCAGTGATAGATAAGATCAAACTCAGAATTCAGCTCTTGTGGATTCCTAGTACCCATTTTGAAAATCCAAAATGTTTCTCCCTTGGACAGTAGGCTCTCCCTGTCTCCCCGTCTATCATTCCAATGGATCTGTTCTATTATTGTCCAACATAAACTGTTGGAATATTTCTGATGAAGATTTTTAAAATGTTGTATGAGGGGTGTAGTCAAAATTCCCTCAATGTTGTTGAGGTGTTCTCTTATACGTACTCTGGTTTCACGTGTAGTGAGACCCACGTGCTGAATCTTACACTGAGTACATGTGAGTAGGTAGGCTGCGTATTTGGCCCTACAATTAGATCTAATGTCATGTTTGAACTCTTCCCTAGTATTCTCACATCTGAAACCATTTCCCACCTCCAGGTGTTCACATGCTTTACAACTGCTATTTCTGCACTTGAACACCCCTTTCCTTGTTAGCCAGGTAAATCTTTGCTCGTTTTGTCTCTTGATTTGGGTAGGTGCTAATCTATTTCCCAATGTTAGGACTCTTCTATAGGTAAAGCTGCAACCCTTTTTTACAGCGTCCTTCAGACTGTCATCCGCTTACAGTAGGGGAAAATGTGTTTTAATTAGACTGCAAATTTGGTCATACTGAGCACTATATTGTGTTATGAACTTAACACTATTATGATTAATGCCCTTTCTTGGGCGCCCTGTCAGAAGATCCTGCCTGTCTATTTTTGCCACCTCATTCCTTGCTTTAGTAGGCTCTCTCTCTCTCAATTGTTTACCCAAATTGTCAGCTTTTCTTTCATAAGCGGCACTGTCAGTGCAGTTCCTTTTAAGCTGGGTGAACTGGCCTTTAGCCACTGCAGCGAACACCCTTTTGGGGTGGCTGCTAGTAGCATGCAGCAACGTATTTCCACTGATTAGTTTTCTATATACCTCCGTGGAAATCCTTCCATCCGGTTGACTGCATAGTGTAATGTCTAGGTAGTTAATGTTATCGTTGTTGTTGTCGTGGGTGAAACTGAGGCCTACCTGGTTCACATTCAGTACTCTTAAAAATCCTCTAATTGTTCATAACTCCCCTGTCAGATGAAAAGCAAATCATCTATGTAGCATTTATAAAACGCTACACAGTCCTTGTAGGGGTTTCTATCTCTATAGATGTGGGACAGCTCCCACCAACCCATAAAAAGGTTGGCGTATGAGGGGGCCAACTTTGCCCCCATCACTGTCCCACATCTCTGGAGAATGAAGCTGTCCTCAAAACGAAAATAATTATGAGTCAATAAAAACTCAACACAATCTATAAAAAATCCACAGAAATCCTCTTCAAATACCTGCCCCCTTTCCAGAAAAAAAACTAATGGCCTTCAAACCTTGGTCATGGGGAATGGAGCAATAAAGAGATTTAACGTCTACGGTAAGCCACTGTTGTCCCTCTATCCAATTCTGTTCCTTCAAGTGGTTTAGTACTTGATTTGTGTCTAATAAGAAACTAGGTAGTGTTCTTACAATCGATTATAGGACTGCATCGACCCATTGGGAGAGGCGCTCAGATAAGTAGCCAATGCCGCTCACAATGGGTCAACCCTCCACGTTTGAAAGACTCTTATGGACCTTTGACAGGTGGTTGAATACCGGGATCACTGGGATTTTCACCATTAAATATTCCCCTGTATCTCTGTCAAAGAAACCTTTATATAGTCCCTCATTAATTAACTGCCTTAGGTCATATTGGTACTCATAAGTCGGGTCCATACTCAATTCTATATAATTATTAACATTGGTTAACTGTCGTAATGCTTCTGAGACGAAGTAATCTTTGCTAAGGACCACCACTGATCCCCCTTTGTCCGCTGAGCGATTTACTAAATCTTTGTTTTCACTCAAATTCTTAAGAGCTAACTTCTCTTGTTTACTCAGGTTGCCTTGGGTAATCCCTACCTTGAAGTGTAGTTCCTTCAGATCATGTTCTACCCTTCTCTGCAAGGTCTCTAAAGTGTGGCCCCTACTCTGTACAGGGTAAAAGGTAGAGGGGTTCTTGTACTTAGGGTATAAATTAATCCCCCCTTCTTCAATGTCAGTGCCCACACCTTCCCTGTATAGTTCCTCCATGTTCATCAGATCGCAAGTCTCACTGAATGTAAGTGTATCATGCTGATGTTCTCTCTGATCTATGGGTCTTTCAGGGTGATACCTAAAGTGTTTCCTAAGGGTGAGGTTACGAATCAGTCTGTTGGCGTCAATCAATGTTTCAAATAAGTTAAACTTGGCTTCTGGAACAAAGCCCAATCCCAGACTTAATACTTTAATCTCTAAATTGGTTAGGGGAGTGTCTGAGAGATTTATTACAGGACTTGGTTGTGTTTTTTGTGCATTGGTATCAGAAGTATTAAAAGCATTCTCTGGAGGATCTTATATGTACTTCTTGTTCTGTCGTGTGGGGTAATGTCCTTCCCCTTCTTTCCCTACTTTTTCTCACCCCTCTTCTGGTTTTCCATGTGCCCTGTGAAAAACCTGTTCCAATTCTGAATATACAGCATTGACAGGTTGTCTCTGACATTCCCCTGTCTTTCTTTGTGCTTGGGATTCGTATCTAGATTGAGTTCTAGTATCATATTCCATTGGTTATATGCACTGTGCTGTGCCTGGGTTTTAGGCCTCACTGTCTGGTACTCCCTTGTTTGTAGAATGGGGGGGCGGATTGTAATTAGAGCTATATTCTACTGGTGCAGAATAACCATAATAAGTTTCTTCCTCTCCTCCTGAGTTAGGGGCCCCTACTGACTCCCCCTCACTATCAGAGAAGGTGACTTTTTTTGGGGGTACATTTCTTCTAAACCCCTGATTCCGGCCCCAGCTGTGGGACCTGCCCCTGTTGCCTTGTTTTCTTGCCTAAAATTGCTGCTTCTTATTCCAGATGTAAACCTTATTTCTATCGTAATCACCCTGATCTCTGAGGTACTTAGTGTGTTTATTTTCTAACAACTTTTTAGCCCCTGACAAGGTTTCTGAAAGAATGTTATCAAAGACTACAAATTTCGGCTGCTTCCTCCTCAGACACAACTCCACCTGAATGGTACTTATTTGTTCAGTGAGGTTTACCAGCAAGCCTTTTTTGTAGTCTATGATAAGTAGCATAAGTTTTAGCGAGCATTCTGTTAACGCATCATTCCAGACCCCCACAAAGTCCTTATCATCTGTGTCAAAGATGGGAAATTTGTTAAGTGTCAGTCCTCTAGGTATAATGTCCAGTTTGTGATATTCTTCCAAGACCTTAATGCTCCACTTGATTTTATTTTCCTTCAATAATAAATATTCTAGGTCCTCAAAAAGCCTGTTAAGTGTGTATTTTGATTTATCTGTAGGGAATACATCCAGGCAGTTCTTTGTACTGTCCGCCCTTTGTTGGGCTGTCTGTAGTGCATACAAGTTCCCTATTTCATTGTTTAGATCCATTTTCAAAAGTCAATTCTATACTGTGTATAGATAAAATGCAGTCCCGTCGCTGGCTTGAATTGCCCTTTAATAGGAGTATTAAGAAAAGTAACAGTTCCAGGTAAGGAAATATAACAGGGTAAAAATAAGCGTGTAACCACCCCTGCTGGCACAACTCCTGGTGCTTGAACACAGGTCATATGTTTTTTCAAACCTAATGTGCCATAGCTGCATATCAATTTTATCCTTACAGCACTGTGTTTCTAACACTAGGTTATTATGAAATGTTCTTTTCCTATTCCTCTCCCCACTCAGTTTTGTTCTTGGCCTCCGAAGAGAATTGTTGAGAGAGGTGCACTGCAAGCAAGATTTTATAATTTTTTATCTAATTATTTATTGTGAGCTTAGACCTGATTTGAGACCCAGTACCCCTCATCCATCTTCACTCAGGGAAGATTTCAGCATAATTTCTCCATAATTCTGAGTAAAGCAGGGGTAAAGGAATACTTCAATTATGGCACGTCAGTACTCTCACGGGTAAGTCTCTCAGAACTGCCCTCAAGCATTGCGGAGACCACATCTCTTAGCCCCTACCTAAGGGGTTGCTGGTATATCCGCAAGTATCATCTGCAGTATATTTATTTGCACTGGATGGGCTCTCTACTGGATCAGCATTCTGTGTGGGAGAAAGGCCTCAGTAAGCTGTTAAGATACAGTGGAGGGGTGCTGCAGTCCAGGTAAGTGACTCAGACACTAAACACAGCCCAGGAAATATATCTAGTACCCTCCTTTTAAAGGTACTACATAGTTGTAGGTTCTCAGCCTTTACACATAGCACTTTACCTATGTGTTTAACATAAAAATGTTGGAATTTAGAGTTAAAATCCCTATTTTTGCATTGCCTTATTACCCCTTAGCAGCCCTAAGTATGTTTTAGGCCTGGGTTCACTATATTTCCTCACAGAACAAAAAAGCTACACTGTCTTTTAAGAAAACCACTATTTGCCTTATGCAGTTAGTGGTTCAGCTCATGATGGATGAGTTTAGGGTTGGGGACACGGGATCAAAGGGGGGGGGTATTCAATAAAATATGTTTATGGTGTGCTTTGTGGTTTTTTTCTCACAGGCCTTAGCCTGCACATCGTTCTGGACTTAGGCTCCAGCCCTTTCTCTCTCCCTCACTGGATCTCCAAGTGACTGGGCCTGTATCCCAACCTTGCAAGCTATCTGGGTCTAGTTTTAACCCTTTATATGTCCAGGAGGTGGGTTAGTACTCATATGAGCTGCTGAGGGTGTGTGGAATTAAAATGTTTTTTTTTCTGAGGGAAATCTTTTGCTTTTTTGTGCAAAAACACTGATAACATAGTGATTTGGAAAATATATTTATTTCCAATTACGTGCAGTTTTGCTTATTATTTTGCAGTCATGTCTGTACCCCACTTGATTTGACTGACCCATTAGAAGGGAACCCTAGAGAACATACTGCAGCCCAAAAACTTTCTACAGTTACTTTTCCCTGTTTATTATGCAAAACTGTTCCAGCGAACAAAATTAACCAATTATTGACACTAATTGTGTCCCACATCTCCAGTTTGCAAGCTATAATCCTGTCACTATGAAACCTGGCAGACAATTAGTGCCCATGTCTGTTTTTGTGTCCCAGGGGAATTCCAAAATCCAGTGTTCATAAGAGAGATTTTAGCGGCTATCCCAAAACCAAGTAAGCGTAAGGGAAAATCAGGCGATATACCTCACACTACCTATAATACACAGGGTCCTATCCCCAATGCTCAGTTACCACCAACCTTACAAAGCTCTGACTTGGCTAAATCTATCTGAGGGTTCTGAGGGTGAAGTCTCCTCTGAGGACCTAGGTCTTATACCTGAACCAGAGGCTGATTACACGTTTAGATTTAAAGTGGACCATATCCACTTTCTACTTCAGGAAGTTTTGAATACCTTTGAACTATCAGAACCTGTAAATAAGTTGAATCAATTTTTAAATCTCTGCCTAAAGTGCCTAAGGCTTTTGAAGCACCAGACTTGGCTACAAACTATATAGCCAAAGAATGGAAGAAACCAGACATTCCTTCTGCACCTTCAAACAGGTTAAAAAAAAAAAAGTATCCACTTTCATAAAAGAATTTAACAACCTGGGAAGTAGTTCCTAAGGTTGATGGAGCTATTTCCACCTTAGCTAGCAATTGTCTCTTCAGCTTAGAAATTCAGTAGAAATCATATATCGGCCACTACAGCATCCTTCTGGTGTGATTCTTTTTCTAAGATGGTCCTTAAAATGGCTAATGATTTCATTTGTGATGCAGTCTTTGACATCATCAAAATTGATGTAAAAAATATGTCCATTGCAGTTTTCTTAAAGAGAGCTTTATGGGTTAAAGGGACAGTGAACCCAAATTATTTATTTAGTGATTCAGATAGAGCATGCAGTTTTAAGCAACTTTCTAATTTACTCCTATTATCAATTTTTCTTCGTTCTCTTGCTATCTTTATTTGAAAAAAGGTATCTAAGCTAAGGAGCCATCCAATGTTTGGTTCAGTACCCCGGACAGCACTTATCCACCAATCAGCACGAACAACCCAGGTTGTTCACCAAAAATGGGCCGGCATCTAAGCTTACATTCTTGCTTTTCAAATAAAGATACCAAGAGAATGAAGAAAATTTGATAATAGGAGTAAATTGGAAAGTTGCTTAAAATTGCATGCTCTATCTGAATCACAAAATAAAATTTTTGGGTTCAGTGTCCCTTTAAATCTTGGTTAGCTAACATGGTTGCTAAGCATAGGCTATTATCAGTCCCATTTGATGGGAAGATGCTTTTTCTATCAGAATTGGATTCTATTATTTAAACAATCAATTGGAGAAAAAGGGCTTTTCTACCTCAGAACAAGAAATCTAAGAGAAGTACAAACAAAGAAATTGTTTTTGTTCCTTTCACCGCCCTAGAGATCAAAAGTCCCCCTCCAACCAAAAGTCTGATTCCTCCAAACCTTCCTGGAAACCAGGATCTTCTTGGTCTAAAAACAAGCAGACCAAAAAGCCCAACTCAAATCAGAATCTGCATGAACACAAGATCTTCATAAGTACGATTTCATCTGTCTCACGTTCCAAAGGATCCTGTAAAGATGGCTGCCTTTGTTCAATACTTAGAGGATATGAGAGTGATCCAACCTGTTCCAGTATCTCATCAGGGTCAGGGTTTTTACTCCAACCTCTTCATTGTTCCAAAGAAGGAAGGCTCTCATCATCCTATTCTGGACTTAAAAACTCTGAACAAATTTGTTCGGGTACACTCTTTTAAAATGGAAACGATTAGTACTATCTTGCCTCTAATTCAGGAGGGTCAATTTATGACAGCTATAGATTTCAATGATGCATATCTGCATATTCCAATTCACAAGGATCATTTCCTGTTTCTAAGGTTTGCTTTTCTCAGGGGCTCTTAGGAGTGATCAGAGCTCAGGGAATCTTTGTTGATCCTTATTTGGACGATATCTTGTTCCAAGCTCTGTCTCTTTCTCTGGCTACTACATACCCACAGAATGGTATCTTTCCTTCAGGAACATGAATTGGAAATCAGTGTCCCCAGAAGTTTGTTTTCACCAGGTACAAGGATGGTCTTTCCAGGTGTGACTCGGTTCAAATGTGCTTATTTCTCACGGAACTTCGCAGAACCAAACTTCAGACTTGCATGTCTTTCCCTACAGATTGCACATTCTCCATCTGTAGCACAATGTATGGAAGTAGTGGGTCTTATGGTAGCAGCATCAGACTGGGTACCTTTTTGCTCACTTTCATCTTCGTCCTCTCCAATTGTCCATGCTTCATCAGTGGAAACTGTTTTAATTTGGAACAGCAGATAGAACTCAGTTCTTCAGTCAAACAATCTCTCTCATGGTGGAGGGAAAGTCCCTATTTAACCTTTGGAGCTTCTATTCTTCGGCCTATCTGGATCGTAGTTACTACGGACGCAAGTTTGGGAGTCTCGAAAGGCGTATGGAGTATGGCCCTCTCTGGAGGTGAGTGTTCCTATCAACATCCTAGAACATTGTGCGATTCTTTGGGCCCTTCAATCTTAGCCCCATCTCAAATAGGAAAAATGAATTTGATTCCCGTCAGACAACGTCACTGCCGTGGCATACATCAATCATAAGGGAGAGACTCGAAGTCCCTTAGCTATGGGAGAGGTATCTCACATTCTGTCTTCGGCAGAGGAAAACCACTGCACCCAATTGACCATTCACATTTCAGGAATGAACAGTTGGGAAGCAGATTACCTAAGTTGTCATTTCATCGATCCAGGGAAATGGTCACTTCATTAGGACTTGGTCGATCAATTGGTCCTGAGGTGGGGTCTTCCAGAAATAGATCTCATGGCATCCAAATTGAACCACAAACTTCCAGTTTATTGCGCAAGGTCAAGAGATCCTAGGGTTCACATGATAAATGCTCTAGTCTGCCCTTGGAACTTTCGTCTGGCCTATCTATTTCCTCCATTTGTTTTTCTTCCAAGAGTCATTGCAAGAATCAAACAGGAATTGGCTTCTGTAATTCTCATAGCTCCGGCCTGGCCCCACAGAACTTGGTGTGCGGACCTAATACAAATGCCATCTCTTCCTCCATGGGCTCTACTCCTAAGGAAAGATCTGCTGTCTCAAGGACTCTTGTATCATCTGGATCTCAAATCTCTGAATTTGATGGCGTGTTGTTAGACCCATTTCTCCCCCTTGGAATTTGTATCTTGCTGTTTATGTTCTGCAAGGTCCCCCCTTTGAACCTATGCACTCCTTGGATCTAAAATTATTGTCATGTAGGGTTCTCTTCTAGCCATTTCTCCAGCTAGAAGAATTTCTGAATTATCTGCCCTGTCTTCTGATTACCCCTTCTTGATTTTTAATCAAGATAAAACGGTCCTGCGGACTAAATATGATTTTCTACCTTGTTCTTTCTCTGTGCCCCAATCCTTCTAACCTTAAGGAACACGCCTACTTCTCAATTTAAATGTAGTCAGAGCCTTAACATCCTATCTTAAGACTACTAAAGACTTTAGACAGGCTACTAGCTTGATTGTCTTGTTTTCAGGTCCCAGAAAGGGTGAATCTATAGCAGTGGCCTTGGCATAATGGCTAAAGTAGACTATTTGTAAGGCTTACTTGGTTGCAGAAAATCTGCCTCCAAAAAGAGTAACTGCTCATTCTACTAGATCTGTTTCTACTACTTGGGCCTTCAAAAATATCGACTCCTTGGAACAGATGTGCAAGGCGGCAACTTGGTCTTCTCTTCATACCTTTTCTAAATGTATTATTTTATATTTATACTTCTTCCGTAGCTACTTTTGGCAGGGAAGTCCTTCAGGTTGCAGTGTCTGGCAAATAGGAACTGCCATGATTTTGTCCCACCTGTCCATAACATGGTCTCTCAGCTTCTGTATTGTATCCTACATGTTATCAACACCTCATCTTACGAAACATAACAGAATTTATACTTACCGATGAAAAAAATTCTATCGGGATAAGGAGAGTCCATAGAAACCACCCACATTTTTACTAGATGGGCGATAGTTCTTATTTGCACCTCTTAACCTTGCTTTCTGTCTTTCTTACCTTTTCTCTCTCTCTCCTCTGTTCAGCTATACGTAAACTGAGTGGGGAGAGGAGGTGGACGGGAGGCATTAAAGCTCGTGTAAAGGGTTCTTTACCTCCACCTAGTGGCAGAAAATATATCCCACATGTTATGGACACGCTATGGACACCTATTCCTCATCCAGAAAGAAAGAAAGAAAGAAAGAAAGAAAGGAATTTATTGATAAGTATAAATTCTGTTTTTTTTCCATTCACTATACATGGAAACACCAGATTCAACCAAACTTTTGACTGGCAAGGCAATGATATATCATTGTGACTGATGGTGTTTTTATGTGGCACACTACAATAGCAGCATTCATCCTCCCTTATCTTATGAATTCCACTATGGGAATAAACCAAGAAAATTAAATGGGAAACCCTAATTACTAATCATACAATTTTTTCTCCAAGCACAACTCAGCAGTATATAGAACTGTTTCTGTTGATCTTGGGTGCTAATCATAAGGTTAGCTGGTATAGCCAATTGATGTTGTGTGAATTCTGTTTTATTTCTAAAATCTACTATTTTGTAGGATTCTAAAAAACAAAATCCAGAATCTGCTCTTACACTTATTTGTTTTATCCAACTAGGCATTATCTACAGAGTCAATAGAGAGGCTTCCAGTCTACAATAAGTCTGCCTGGAAACATTATAAAACAAATCATGAAGCAGATGACTGGTGTGTGCCAAGCAGCGAGCCAAAGGACATGACCACATTTCGGAGCAGTTGAAGTTAGAGTGTCTGAAGACCAGTATTTTGGGTTATCATTGATTTGTGATTATATAACTTTTTTCTGCACAAAGGCAGCAGTAGCATATCATTGTTGTTTGCAATTGCAGGAACCAAATTATTTAATCAGTTTTAATATTTGTGCTTTATGCTACATGACTGCCTAGTTTATTTTACATTAGAATTAAGATTAAAGGGGCACTATCATGTAGGACTTATAAAAAAAAATGTCATGAAGTGTTTTGGTTTAATTCAAAATTATTTTATTTAGTATATTTTAGTGCATTTATCATCTCAGAAAAACAATATGAGATGACAAATGAACATCTAGATTTAGCAACGATAAGTATGTATAAGTATCTTTTTATGGTGCATGATCAAACATAAAAGCCGGTTAGAATTTTTTTTTTTTCTTTAGGAGCTAAATTACAATTTTTCTTAAAAAAAAATGCTACCTGGGGTAAATTTCTAAGAGGCATAATTACCGGGTTTGTCAGTCTCTGCCTTATCATATTTAATCTACAGTTACTGCCAGCAAGTTAAAGCAGGGATGCCCCTTTTTAATAATTTCATCTTCTTCATCTTTGAAATGCAGCCACAATAGCATGAATAATGCTTTCCTGTGTCAGTAAATTATCAGTTTGATAGTAAACAGAAATGGATACTTTGGTCAGATGGAATTACCCTTTGCCTTTTTTTATATTAATTTAATTTTATGCCTTTTTAAATTTTTATTATTTAGATTTTTATTGTAAGATGCTAAACTTTATTTTCAATAACTTGAAAGAAATCAATACCTTTTTTGATGGTTAATTTATAGTGCCATGGTCCATGATGTGCCTTTTTAGTAGTTCTTCTTTAGTCGCTTTATAACATGCAACATTATATTACGGTATATGTTTTAGAGTGTTTCATTTAGCAATCAAATAGGACTTTTTTTTTGCTTATGATGAAGAAACATGAGTGCACCAAATGGTTTTGCATATAGATCATTAATTCCTTTGGACTGACTAGTGGTTTGCAACATCAAGTTGATTAAGTTCATGGGAACTAATCAGTAATGATTTGTTAGGCTTAGCTTAGTGCACTATTGATCACTACCGATTGAGACTCAGATCCATAGAATGCTTTCAGTGGTAGACACTGAGTCCTGTGTTCAACAACATGAATGGCGTCCTCAATTAAATTCTACCTTCGAATTGATACATGTAATACAATGTCTAGGTTGAGAATGATGTGAAATATAGCTATTCACATTATGTTCTTTTTTATTAATTACCTTTTTTTTAGCCTGACATATCTGTAACTCCATATTTTTTTTGGAATTACAGTAACATAAGCTGCCCCTTTATGACAGTTACATCATATAAAGATAGTTATCAAGTTAGCATAGCTGCCCACTTTAACACTGCCAGACATATGTCCACTGCTTCATGATGGGACAGACTGTAGAACCTTCAGATGCCCTGAAAAAGGGAGAACGTTGCTTATTCTTTTGTTGGAAATTGCTTTACAGAAAGTTTTTATTTATAATTTATGTAATGAGATTTATGCTATTGGTATTTTAGTTACCTAGGACACAATCTTTTCTCTTGGAAGAAGTTGCAGATGTGCCGCAGATAAAATAACATTTATATCACTCCTTTGTGAAAGATTGCACAGCTTGTACATGATGATAAAGAAAAGAAACACAAGTTCTGATTTGTTTAAATCTGTAAAAATATATCCTTCTTTTATGCTAGTGAATATTTATTATGTTTAAAAAGACAAAATACTACAATCCTGGTTTAAAAAGACATCCACATAAAGCAACTTTGTTAGAGCTTTATTATTTCTTGATATATATATATATATATATATATATATATATATATATAAAGAATAAAACAAAACAAATATTTATTAAAAGGGAAAAAGAGGTTTAGAAGCTTAGAAAAGAGTGAGCAATTTGCTCCAACCCTACCGTACGCAACCTCAGTGGGATGGCTGAACTACTTGATTTTCTTCTACGCTCATACACTGGCCTCTATTTATCAAGGTCTGTCGGACCTGATTTGACAGTGCGGATCAGGTCCGCCAGACCTCGCTGAATACGGAGAGCAATACGCTCTCCGTATTCAGCATTGCACCCTGCAGACTCGCGGCCAATGGGCCGCCAGCAGGGGGGTGTCAATCAACCCGATCATACTCGATTGGGTTGATTTCCGGCGATGTCTGTCCGCCGGCTCAGAGCAGACGGACAGGTTATGGAGCAGCGGCCTTTGTGACCGCTGCTTCATAACGGCTGGCTCGCCAGAAACACGGGGCATCAAGCTCCATTCGGAGCTTGATAGATATGCCCCACTGTCTGTTAATAGATTGATCACTTGTCCCTCTCTTAGGGTCTGATTCTCTAACGCTTTCTACTCCTGCAAGATTATCTTAACAGATCTGTTAGTGCGTCTCAGAATTCTATATCTAGCACATGCTACTATGAGAAATGTGTATCTCACTAAGGGGTGTACCCTACAATTTTCTATTTCAGGTAGAGACAAATACAATATAGTGATAAATAACTTAAAGTGAAGGTCAATTTTTGCTCTTATCAATACACCATGTTAAAATGTATGTAATAAATATTGAAGTTGCTAAGTTTATGTCTAAATAACGAATCCATTTCAAATAAAATGTATTTATAATATACCTCCGTTACCGCGATTAGCTCCGCCCCAACCACACTTCCTTATTCATATGTTATGACGTTGCTTTTTTTCTTACAAGCGGACTACGCTCGTGCACCCGTGTTTAGTTTGAACTGCGCATGCGTATCGTCAACCCAATAGCGCATGCGTTTCGTCAACCCACGTAACTTTGTATTCAATTTATTAACAAAAGTGTAACATTCATTGCTACGCAAGTCTATCAGTCACTAAGTCGCAAGATTGGTCTTGACCCTCTAATAGTTTATTTTAATTTAGCCCTATTCGTTTTGTAAAGGCGCAGCATATTGATTCATACCTGTTGATATAGCTGCTAGCTAGTTTTCGAGGATACGAGTGAGCGTTGATGTTGATTCAAAGTATCAACAATTGTGAGAGCGGACAACGCATGCGCGAAACATGAACGTGCATGCCGATGATGACGCACAGTTTGTTTAAACGCATGCGCATAAGGTGGCAATGACGAAACCAAAAAGGGGCTGGACGCCACGGGGGTAAACACTAGATTCGAGAGAAAAAATGTCACTCAATATCGGCAGTATGGCGGATTATACAGGTGAAATGGAGCAGATTGAAAACGATAAAAATAAAACTTTTAATTGTATTTATATATAATTTGATGAATGAACATCATACTGAATTTAGGTAACATATTGAAAAATTATAACCAAAACGCCAGACTTGACCTTCACTTTAAGCAGTTTTTAAAATCTTACTACTACCTGAAATTTCAGAGAAGAACTTGCCCAAAATACCATAGAATGTTTAGCATTTTTGTTGTCACTCAATTTAAACAACTAGAGCCTTGTTGTTGTTTTTTTACTTACTTATCAAAAATATATATATATAAGTAGACACCCAAGATATTGATCTAGACCCATTTGGTATATTTCATGCCACTATTGCGTGCCAAATGTGATCATATATATAAAACTCATTAACTTTTTCACAAACTTTGGGTTTCTCACTAACATTATTTACATATTGTTTGTGCAGTCATAAGACAAATGGTTGTAAATGCTTCTCTGAGATCCCCTTTGTTCAGAATTAGCAGACATGCATGGCTTTTCCATTGCTTTTTGGTAATTAACAGGACGCTAATCGTAGCTGTGCAGCACACTTCTATCATTCGCGGCAGTGAAGGGGTAATCAGTTAGCTTGTAAGGTTAATATTTGCTCTAGTGTATGGATTACCCTCCCATCCCCAATCCCTATCTGATCCCTCTAAAACAACTCCCCCCACACACACACACACTCCTCACCACCATCTTAGGTACATGCAGACCATAATCTGCCAGTAAGCAGTTTACAGCTTTTTTTTCCTGCTTGATCCCTCCCACCTCCCTTGCCCTTCCCAAACACTTCTCTAACTCTCCCAGTACCAAGTTTATATATATTTTTTAAGTTATTTTTTATTTATTTATTTATTTTTTGTAGTGTAGGGTCCCCCCTCACCCTCCCCACGATCGTTATGTTGGGACCCCTCCATTTCCCCCTTTTTCTGTACTGTAGCGGCCCATCCCTTCCTCTCCCTTCAAAACAAATTTGCCATAGTGTAGGGTCCTACCCTCCCTCCCCATCCACAGCTGGGCTATCCACCTGCCTCCCCCCTTCCCTCTCACACCTCCCAACAGCACCAACAGATGATGGTTGCAGACAGTGCCACTGTCTGTAACGATCTTGTAATATGGCTTCATATGGTAACGGAGCACTGATCATGCTCCGTTATCATATGAAGGCAGATGCTGGAAGCCCACAAACAACCGAGAATACTTGGGCTTCCAACATTATGGACATAGATCTATGTTATGCAGTATGATCAGCTATGATCAGCTATATATTGCATGACATAATTCTACGTCTAGTTGGGTAAAGAGTTAAATATGATTTTTACTGTTAGCACAGGTGGTAGGTGGGGTTACACAGTGCCCCTCCTCCAAAGCTCTATCTTACGCCCTTTCCTTGACCCCATTGCATATATTTTTCATAACTGCGCAGTGATTTTATCCTGTGACTGCCAGTATCATAGAAATGTTTAACCCAGACACATCAGTAATTTGACCCTCTAATGACACACACAGAGCAGAAATGTCCAGTGTCTACATATAACACACACAGAGCAGTGTTTTATGGCTGTCAGTAACACATAATACAGTGATGTTTTGTATCCTACTTGCCTGCCGGTAACACAGAATAGTGCATGCACACTGTCACTTTTTTCAGGGCTATGTTTGTAATGCAGTCATGTAATGTCATTAAAATATAGCTGCCACTCAGGGAACTTTAAACTGCACAATTAAATGTACAGTACTTTTGCATAGGTGTTATCATACAACTTAAAATGCTTGGCTGTACTGTTGAATGCTGGACAGCTTGTAACCTTAGTGGCATCTTCAAAATTCAGATAATAGAGGAAATTTTGGCATCTATCTACTATCTGGATGTCAAAATCACTTTGTGCTTGCCACATACTTTTCAGTATTCTGAGTTTATCACAACCTAGTTACTTTCTTTATGAACGAATCTTATGAGAACAGTGGATTTGATTCTGTTTCTTTAAAGGGGTCTAAACTCCTATGCATTTTATCTGGTTTTAAAAGGTAAAGCATAAAAAACATTGTGTACCTCTTGGAAAACTAACATTTTCTGGTAAAACTATTTTATGATTTGCAGTACCAGTTTGTGTGCTATTCTTACTGGAGGGCCGTGATAGCACACCCTGCATTATCAATAGCGCTCCACTTGTCATTTAGGCCATAGTGTCATAGGAGAATTTGTTTAAAAAAAAAAAGTGTTCTTATATAATACGCCAGTTTATTTCTTGATATGAATAACCCTAAGTATTCAGTTTTCCTCGACATAGTGTCTCTTTAACTGCTTTTCTATGTTGTATTATTCTCCATGTTATTCTAGTATTGTTATCAACCTAAATAATTGTGGTAGATTTACTAAATAAAAGGTTATTTGTCTCACAGTGAATCAAATGAGCCGTGTGTGTGTGTATATGTATATATATATATAGATATATATGTGCGTGTGTTTGTGTGTATGTATATATGTATATATATATATATATATATATATATATATATATATGTATATATACACACATACATACACCCACACACACACATATTTCATTATGTAACAGCATGAATTGTTTTGTATTCTTAAATGGGTATAATTGTGAATTTGAAATGCATATACATCCAAAATCTTAGACACGTTTCCTTCTTAATATGGGAAGAGTCCACAGCTGCATTCCTTACTTGTGGAAAATACAGAACCTGGCCACCAGGAGAAGGCAAAGACACCCCAGCCAAAGGCTTAAATACCTCCCCCACTTCCTCATAACCCCAGTCATTCTTTACCTTTCATCACAGGAGGTTGGCAGAGAAGTGTTAGAAGATTTCGGAGTAGTCTCTTATGGAGGGTAGTACTCTTCGAGATGGGACTGGAGTTTTAAGTAGTCCTGTCAGTCTCTCAGTGAGAGCATGGATGAAAGTTAGAGTCCGGAGATGCAGGGAGAGTCTTTGCGAAACCATCCCAACTCATATTAACAGCTCCATAAGCAATCAGCGTTGACGAGTTTCACTGCCTGCTTTCTTCACTTAAGTCCATGACAGAAGCAACGCTACTATCTGTCAAACTTGAAGGACAGTGTTACTGTTCCACGGCATAGATTCTGGTAAGATTGTTTCATTTTTTTATACATGTATGATAACGCAAGAAGACAGGCTCACAGTGTGACTCCTTTTATCTGTATAGAATCAAGGGTAAATATCTCCTGAGGGGGATTATTGAACAGTGGGGAGTAATCTTATATGTTTATTTGATTTTATGCTGCTTTTATGTGTGAGATGTTATGGGCTCATAGTCTGTTATGGAATATACAGGTTTCACTTTGAGAGCTGTGCCGTTTACAAGCTTGGCACGCTTTTTCTCATAGCAGGGACGGTCCTGCATTGTACAGCATGTGATTCATTCCCTCTTTCCTGAACGGGTGTCTATCAGAGAGGAGTCATAAATCTCTGTACAGTCTGGGTCATAGGAGGTGGTGAGTGCCCCAGCCATTGGGGTATACAGGTGCCGTTTTTTTGAGTAAAATAAGATTGTTTTATTTCTATTGTTCTCCGGTTATTGCACTAGGGGATTCTGTTACTTAAGAGGGTACTCCCTCTATTCCTAAAGAGTAATTCCTGTTAATATTGTGAGGAGGCCTTATATCCGCCCTCTCAATTATGTTCCATATGCCTTGATAATGTGATAATATCAAACATGTTTGATAGTACTGAGCCGTCCACCTCTGAGGAGTTGTCCTCCAGTGAGGTTGGTACCCTACATTGTTATCCCTCTACACATGCAGTTTCCCGTAGCATTGCTGATCTTCCACCTGGAGGGAGCCTTTTGTTCACCAGATGTTACTGCGCAGTTCAGGCGGCGGTGTCTGCGGCCTTTAATGCTTTACCTCACCCTTCTAAGCACAAGCGAAAGGTTACATATTGCTCTCCTTCCCAGAGTACATCAGATAATCTGAGGATGAAGTTCTTTCTGAGACTTTAGAGTATGAACATTCTGGGTTGGAGTTTGCTGCCTCTAATCCTCTGGCTGCGGAGCAACCAGACTTTCATTTTAGGAATTTGGGCTTTCTTCTAAAGGAAGTTTTTGGCAAATTCAGAGGTTCCAGAGGCCAAATTGCCTGATGAACCTTTGATTCCTAAATTGGATAGAGTTTGAGGACAGGGTGGTACCTTATCCTTCCCTGCTCCTGTTAGATGGCGAACATTATTAAGAATAAATGGGACAGGATTGGATTCCTTTTTCCCCTTTTCTCCCTTTAATTGTTCCCTGTCCTGGACAATGGAGTTGTGAGGTTCCGTCCCTAAAAGGGGATGGCGCTTTATTCACCCTTACTAAATGTACTACTATCCCGCTTGAGGATAGCTCTTCATTTAAATAGCCCATAGATAAAAGATGGAGACTCTGTTAAGAAAGATGTTTCAACATACGGGATATTTGTTTCAACCGGCGGCGGCTGTTGCCGCGGTTGCTGGAGAAACTACCTTCTGGTGTGACTCCTTATAGGATTTGATCGGGGTGGAGGGTCCCCTCAACGTTACTCAGGAAAGATTTACGGCCTTGAGGGTTGCTAATTCCTTTATCTGTGATGCTATTAGGCAGATTATTCGCCTGAATGCTAAGGCTTCAGCTTTTTCTGTTCAGGCCCGTCGGGCTCTGGCTGAAGTCATGGTCTGCGGTTATGACTTCTAAGTCTAGACTTCTTTCCCTCCCCTTTAAGGGAATGATTTTGTTTGGTCCAGGCCTGGAATCAGTTATCTCAACGGTCACAGGGGGCAAGGGTGGCCTCCTACCGCAAGAAAATATGGACTAGTCTAAGGGACAATTTTCGGTCTTTTCGTTCTGATAAAGCCCATGTCAGCAGTCCTCCGCTAGGCCAGAGCAAACCAAGAGCTCTTGGAAGCCGGCTCAGTCCTGGAATAAATCCAAGCAGAGCAAGAAGCCTGCAAGTCTAAGTCGGCATGAATAGGCGGTCCCCGGTCCCCTTCTGGATCGTGTAGGGGGCAGACTGTCACTCTTTTCAGTCGCTTGGTTCAGGGACGTGCAGGATCCATGGGTCCTGGAGGTCATAGCTCAGGGTTACAAGATGGGTGGCTGAGACTTGAAACCTAAGGGCAGATTCCTCCTCTCCTGTCTTCCTGACCAGAAAGGAGGTAAGCCTTTCTGGGGTGCGTACGGGATCTGTCCTCTTAGGAGTTTTTGTCCCAGTGTCTATCGCTGTGAGAGGTTTGGGATACTATACAAACCTTTTTGTGGTCCCAAAGAAGGAGGGAACTTTCCGTCCGATTCTGGACCTAAAGTGCTTAAACAAGTTTTTAAATGTCCCCTTGTTCAAGATGGAGACAATAGGGTCCATTCTTCCCCTTGTTCGAGAAGGGCAGTTCATGACCACGATAGATCTGAAGGATGCTCCCTTCACGTACCAATCCTCAAGGACCACTTCCAGTTCCTAAGGTTTGCGTTCCTGGACCAGCACTTCCAGTTTATTGCACTTCTGTTTGGTCTAGCTACGGCTCCAAGAATTTTTTTGAAGAGTGGACCATTCAGAATCTCTCCTCTGTCTTCAATCTCATGGATGGAAGATAAATCTAGAGAGAGTTCTCTTGTATTAAGTACCAGGGTAGAATTCACGGGTACTATAATAGACTCCATAGACATGAGAATATTTCTAACAAACCAGAGACATCGAAAGCTAGCTGTCAGGGTTTTTTCCCTGCTTTGTTTGCCATGTGCTGCTGGCAGCCATTTTACTTCTCTTGCTGAGTCTGGTGCAGAGTGTGTGAGGCTGCTCATTTCCTGCACGCCCTCTTATGGTCAGACTGGTGTACATCATCCGTGTGAGACAGGTTGCAGTCTAAGAATTGTGATGTCATCACTTATTATTTAAAGGGCCTCTGTTCAGTATGCTTTGCCCTTGTGTTGTCTCAGACCTGTTTGTGAGTTCCATTTCCTGTGTATTACCTGGCTGTCTGACGTCCCTCCTGGTTCCTGATCCCTGGCTTGTTCCCGACTCTGCTGTTCGCCTTGTTCCTGATTCCGGCTCGTCTGACTACTCGCTTTGGTTCCTGACTCGACTCGTCTGACTATTCGCTTTGGCTCCTGACTCGGCTCGTCTGACTACCAGCTCTGGCTTTGACTCCTGGCTTGTTATTTGACTTGTGGACTTTTAATTATTTTTTTGTTATTAATAAAGGTGTGATTATTTTTGCACTTCTCGTCTCAGTCTGATTCCTGGCACCCTGACACTAGCTTCAACATGTTTTGCCCTCCAGACCTCCTTAAGGCCATCTGTGGCTCGGTGTATGGAGGTGATTGGTCTCATGGTGTCCAGCATGGACATCATTTCCTTTGCCAGGTTTCACCTCAGACTGTTGCAACTGCGTATGCTAAAGCAGTGGAACGGCGATCATTCGGATCTGTCTCAACAGATTTCTCTCGAGAGAATCGCTCTCTTGGTGGTCTTGTCCGGATCTCTTGTCCCGAGGGACGTCCGTCTTAAGTCCATCCTGGGTGATTGTGACTACGGTTGTGAGTCTGTCAGGCTGGGGAGCTGTTTGGGGTGCCAGGAAGGCACAGGGCCTATGGGCTCAGGAGGAAAGCTCCCTCCCGATCTCATTTTGGATCTTTAGGCGACATACAATGCTCTGAAGGCTTGGCCTCTGCTGGGTTTGTCCCAGTTTAACAGATTCCAGACAATATAACCTCGGTGACTTACATCAACCATCAGGGGGGAACGAGAAGCTCCCTAGCTATGAGGGAAGTTTCTTGGATTCTGGAGTGGGTGGAGACCCACGTTTGTTCACTGTCAGCGATCCACATTCCGGGTGTGGACAACTGAGAAGCGTATGTCCTCAGCAGACAATCCTTTCATCCGGGGGAATGGTCTCTCCATTCCGAGTGTTTGCGGAGATCTGCAAGAGGAAGATCTTATGACGTCTCAATACCAACCTACCCAGATTTGGGTCAAAGTACAGGGATCCTCAGGCGGAGCTAACAGATGCATTAGCAGTGCCTTGGAGATTCAATCTAATTTATCTTTTCCGGCCGTTACCACTACTTCCTAGTGTAGTGGCTCGAATCAAGCAGGCGTCAGTGATACTGATTGCTCTGTCTTGGTCGCGAAGGATATGGTTCGCGAATCTAGTGGGGATGTCATCATCTCCTCCGTGGAAGTTACCTTGTCGCAGGGATCTGCTGACCAAGATCTCTTTGTTCATCAATGTCTAGATTCTCTGAGGCTTACTGCGTGTAGATTGAACGCTTAGTCCTAGCCAAGAGAGGGTTTCTGAGAGTTTTTTTTACTCTCATTCAAGCTCGTAAGGTGGTTGCTCATCACATCTATCATAAGGTGTGGAGGACCTACTTATTCTGTTCTCCAGGATGAACTGGAGAAGGGCTTTTCTGCAAGTCCCTGAAGGGACAGATTTCGTCCCTGTCTGTGTTACTGCACAAGAGGTTCACTGAGCTTCCAGATGTTCAGTCAATTGTTAAGGCTCTGCTAGGATCAGACCTGTGTTTAGATCTAATGCTCCTCCTTGGAGTTTAAATCTTGTTCTTAAAGTTTTGCAACAGGCTCCGTTGGAGCCTATGCATGAAGTAGACATTAATTTGTTGTCTTGGAAGGTTCCTTTTCTACTGACTATTGCTTCTGCACGCAGAGTATCTGTAATTGCTGCCTTGCAATGCGTCCCTCTTTATCTGGCTTTCCATGCTGATAAGGCTGTTCTACAAACCAGTTATGTTTTCTTCCTAAGGTTGTGTCAATTCGCAACATCAATCAAGAGCTTGTGGTTCCTTTCTTAGGTCCTAATCCTTCTTTGTCGCAGGAACATTTAACGTAATTCTGGATGTGGTTTGTGCCTTGAAGTTCTATCTTCAGGCCACAAAGGAATTTAGACAAACTTCTTTCTCTGTTTGTTCTCTTTTCCGGGAAGCGTAGGGGTCAGAGGGCCTCTTCGACTTCCTTATATTTTTGGCTGAGGAGACAGCGGGACATAAGCCTCCTCTGAGGATTACGGCTCATTCTACGAGAGCAGTGGTTACCTGGTCCTCCTTACATACTTTTTACAAGTTTGATGTTTTTGCTTCTGTTAAAGCAGCCTTAGGGAGAAAGCTTTTGCAGGCTGTGTGCCCTCAGATTAGGGTCCACCTCTCTTTTTTACTCCCGTTAGCATTCCGTGTACTCTAGAGCTTGGGTATATGTTTCCCACAAGTAAGGAATGCAGCTGTGGACTCTTCCCATATTAAGAAGGAAAACATAAATTATGCTTACCAGATAATTTCCTTTCCTTCTGTATTGGAAGAGTCCACAGCTCCCACCCGTGCTCTCCGATGGGCGGCCCTAAATTTAAATGTATTCTTCTGTCACCTTTTTCGCCCTGATATTTCTCCTACTGTTCCTTGTTCCCTCAGCAGAATGACTGGGGTTATGAGGAAGTGGGGGAGGTATTTAAGCCTTTGGCTGGGGTGTCTTTGCCTCCTCCTGGTGGCCAGGTTCAGTATTTCCCACAATTAAGGAATGCAGCTGTGGACTCTTCCCATACAGAAGGAATGGAAATTATCTGGTAAGCATAATTTATGTTTTTTGAGATATTCTTGCATTTGCAAAAATGCTTCTCATGCTTGCCCACAAATCATTTGCATATATCTAAAAACCAGGACTGTGGGCGTGCATATTCGCCAGATGCACGTGCAAACAGCATGCTTGTGTATGCTCAATGGGTCACCACTACAAAGTGTTTTAAAAAAACTTATAATAGTTTTTTCTCTGAAGCATTTTTGCAAATTAAAACATGTTGAGAAAAAGATTAATTTGGAGTAAGCTACAATGTGTTTCAAATTTACCTTTAGGTCCTTTGTATTTGGTCATGTAAATACTAGATTGTTATTCTGTATTACATATTTGTTAAGTCACATTTACAAAATGTCATTTCTCATTATTAGTTGATAAACTGAAAGAATGTTGTGTTTTTAAAGCTTGCAGTAATTCCTAACATGGATTTGAAAAAGTTGCAATACTGCAAAGTATATGCGTGGATTTTAGTCTAATTTCTACTTCTTTTTAAATTGAGTATTAAATAATACACTCTAGTTTGTACAAGCACATCCTCTATATTACTCACATATCTGAGTATTCACTTTCATTACAGAAGTTTCTCCAACATAGGTGTGTCCGGTCCACGGCGTCATCCTTACTTGTGGGATATTCTCTTCCCCAACAGGAAATGGCAAAGAGCCCAGCAAAGCTGGTCACATGATCCCTCCTAGGCTCCGCCTACCCCAGTCATTCTCTTTGCCGTTGTACAGGCAACATCTCCACGGAGATGGCTTAGAGTTTTTTAGTGTTTAACCACATAAAAAGACAGGCGTTCTTACATTGTGTAGAAGACCTGTTAAAAATGGGAGTGATTCATCCTGTTCCATTGAGAGAACAAGGGATGGGGTTCTACTCCAATCTGTTCATAGTTCCCAAAAAAGAGGGAACGTTCAGACCAATCCTAGATCTTAAACAAATTTCTCAAGGTCCCATCTTTCAAGATGGAAACCATTCGAACTATCCTTCCTTCCATCCAGGAAGGTCAATTCATGACCACGGTGGATTTAAAGGATGCGTATCTACATATTCCTATCCACAAGGAACATCATCGGTTCCTAAGGTTTGCATTCCTGGACAAACATTACCAGTTCGTGGCGCTTCCTTTCGGATTAGCCACTGCTCCAAGGATTTTCACAAAGGTACTAGGGTCCCTTCTAGCTGTGCTAAGACCAAGGGGCATTGCAGTTGTACCTTACCTGGACGACATTCTGATTCAAGCGTCGTCCCTCCCTCGAGCAAAGGCTCACACGGACATCGTCCTGGCCTTTCTCAGATCGCACGGCTGGAAAGTGAACGTGGAAAAGAGTTCTCTATCCCCGTCAACAAGGGTTCCCTTCTTGGGAACAATTATAGACTCCTCAGAAATGAGGATTTTTCTAACAGAGGCCAGAAAGACAAAGCTTCTGGACTCTTGTCGAATACTTCATTCCGTTCCTCTTCCTTCCGTAGCTCAGTGCATGGAAGTGATCGGGTTGATGGTAGCGACAATGGACATAGTTCCTTTTGCGCGCATTCATCTAAGACCATTACAACTGTGCATGCTCAGTCAGTGGAATGGGGACTATACAGACTTGTCTCCAAAGATACAAGTAAATCAGAGGACCAGAGACTCACTCCGTTGGTGGCTGTCCCTGGACAACCTGTCACGAGGGATGACATTCCACAGACCAGAGTGGGTCATTGTCACGACCGACGCCAGTCTGATGGGCTGGGGCGCGGTCTGGGGATCCCTGAAAGCTCAGGGTCTTTGGTCTCGGGAAGAATCTCTTCTACCGATAAATATTCTGGAACTGAGAGCGATATTCAATGCTCTCAAGGCTTGGCCTCAGCTAGCGAGGACCAAGTTCATACGGTTTCAATCAGACAACATGACGACTGTTGCGTACATCAACCATCAGGGGGGAACAAGGAGTTCCCTAGCGATGGAAGAAGTGACCAAGATTATTCTATGGGCGGAGTCTCACTCCTGCCACCTGTCTGCTATCCACATCCCGGGAGTGGAAAATTGGGAAGCGGATTTTCTGAGTCGTCAGACATTGCATCCGGGGGAGTGGGAACTCCATCCGGAAATCTTTGCCCAAGTCACTCAACTTTGGGGCATTCCAGACATGGATCTGATGGCCTCTCGTCAGAACTTCAAAGTTCCTTGCTACGGGTCCAGATCCAGGGATCCCAAGGCGGCTCTAGTGGATGCACTAGTAGCACCTTGGACCTTCAAACTAGCTTATGTGTTCCCGCCGTTTCCTCTCATCCCCAGGCTGGTAGCCAGGATCAATCAGGAGAGGGCGTCGGTGATCTTGATAGCTCCTGCGTGGCCACGCAGGACTTGGTATGCAGATCTGGTGAATATGTCATCGGCTCCACCTTGGAAGCTACCTTTGAGACGAGACCTTCTTGTTCAGGGTCCGTTCGAACATCCGAATCTGGTTTCACTCCAGCTGACTGCTTGGAGATTGAACGCTTGATTTTATCGAAGCGAGGTTTCTCAGATTCTGTTATCGATACTCTTGTTCAGGCCAGAAAGCCTGTAACTAGAAAGATTTACCACAAAATTTGGAAAAAATATATCTGTTGGTGTGAATCTAAAGGATTCCCTTGGGACAAGGTTAAGATTCCTAGGATTCTATCCTTCCTTCAAGAAGGATTGGAAAAAGGATTATCGGCAAGTTCCCTGAAGGGACAGATTTCTGCCTTGTCGGTGTTACTTCACAAAAAACTGGCAGCTGTGCCAGATGTTCAAGCCTTTGTTCAGGCTCTGGTTAGAATCAAGCCTGTTTACAAACCTTTGACTCCTCCTTGGAGTCTCAATCTAGTTCTTTCAGTTCTTCAGGGGGTTCCGTTTGAACCCTTACATTCCGTTGATATTAAGTTATTATCTTGGAAAGTTTTGTTTTTAGTTGCAATTTCTTCTGCTAGAAGAGTTTCAGAATTATCTGCTCTGCAGTGTTCTCCTCCTTATCTGGTGTTCCATGCAGATAAGGTGGTTTTACGTACTAAACTTGGTTTTCTTCCAAAAGTTGTTTCTAACAAAAACATTAACCAGGAGATTATCGTACCTTCTCTGTGTCCGAAACCAGTTTCAAAGAAGGAACGCTTGTTGCACAATTTGGATGTTGTTCGCGCTCTAAAATTCTATTTAGATGCTACAAAGGATTTTAGACAAACATCTTCCCTGTTTGTTGTTTATTCAGGTAAAAGGAGAGGTCAAAAAGCAACTTCTACCTCTCTCTCTTTTTGGATTAAAAGCATCATCAGATTGGCTTACGAGACTGCCGGACGGCAGCCTCCCGAAAGAATCACGGCTCATTCCACTAGGGCTGTGGCTTCCACATGGGCCTTCAAGAACGAGGCTTCTGTTGATCAGATATGTAGGGCAGCGACTTGGTCTTCACTGCACACTTTTACCAAATTTTACAAGTTTGATACTTTTGCTTCTTCTGAGGCTATTTTTGGGAGAAAGGTTTTGCAAGCCGTGGTGCCTTCCATTTAGGTGACCTGATTTGCTCCCTCCCTTCATCCGTGTCCTAAAGCTTTGGTATTGGTTCCCACAAGTAAGGATGACGCCGTGGACCGGACACACCTATGTTGGAGAAAACAGAATTTATGTTTACCTGATAAATTTCTTTCTCCAACGGTGTGTCCGGTCCACGGCCCGCCCTGGTTTTTTAATCAGGTCTGATAATTTATTTTCTTTAACTACAGTCACCACGGTACCATATGGTTTCTCCTATGCTATTATTCCTCCTTAACGTCGGTCGAATGACTGGGGTAGGCGGAGCCTAGGAGGGATCATGTGACCAGCTTTGCTGGGCTCTTTGCCATTTCCTGTTGGGGAAGAGAATATCCCACAAGTAAGGATGACGCCGTGGACCGGACACACCGTTGGAGAAAGAAATTTATCAGGTAAACATAAATTCTGTTTTTCATAAAATATGTGCCAACACTTCACCTATATTTCATGCTCTGAGGCCAATTTATCAAAGTCTGGCGGACATGATACGCTGTAGTGTATCATGTCCGCCAGACATCGCTGGATGCCGACAGCATACGCTGTCAGCCTTTAACATTGCACAAGCAGTTGTTCTAGTGTTGCAGAAACAACAACCAGATCCTCTCTTCACTGTCACTGCTATCTTTCATTTAAGTGGCCTTTCTTCTCATTTCTATCCACTTTCAAGTTACAATGTGTGATTATCTATGGGTAGAAAAGAAAAACAGAATGGGGGCTCTAGCTTGTAGGCTGACAAGAGTATATACCCAATATAAGAAAGGTGCAGGAGGGCATGCATCATCTGGTCTCTATATGGATGTATATCTTGCATATGGAAGATGCCGAAGTCCATGCATCTGAGTCATGGGAGAAATGCTTGAAGAACCCTGATGTAAATGAACACTATGATCGCAATTTTATAAGGTAAATATTTAATACTTAATGATACACAGTGTTTTTCTTTCATGTAATTAGCAAGAGTCCATGAGCTAGTGACGTATGGGATATACATTCCTACCAGGAGGGGCAAAGTTTCCCAAACCTTAAAATGCCTATAAATACACCCCTCACCACACCCACAATTCAGTTTTACAAACTTTGCCTCCTATGGAGGTGGTGAAGTAAGTTTGTGCTAGATTCTACGTTGAAATGCGCTCCGCAGCAGGTTGGAGCCCGGTTTTCCTCTCAGCGTGCAGTGAATGTCAGAGGGATGTGAGGAGAGTATTGCCTATTTTAATGCAATGATCTCCTTCTACGGGGTCTATTTCATAGGTTCTCTGTTATCGGTCGTATAGATTCATCTCTTACCTCCCTTTTCAGATCGACGATATACTCTTATATATACCATTACCTCTGCTGATTTTCGTTTCAGTACTGGTTTGGCTTTCTACAACATGTAGATGAGTGTCCTGGGGTAAGTAAGTAAGCTTATTTTCTGTGACACTCTAAGCTATGGTTAGGCACTTTTTTATAAAGTTCTAAATATATGTATTCAAACATTTATTTGCCTTGACTCAGGATGTTCAACATTCCTTATTTTCAGACAGTCAGTTTCATACTTGGGATAAATGCATTTGTTTCAATCATTTTTTTCTTACCTTAAAAAATTTGACTTTTTTCCTGTGGGCTGTTAGGCTCGCGGGGGCAGAAAATGCTTCATTTTATTGCGTCATTCTTGGCGCGGACTTTTTTGGCGCAAATTTTTTTTTCTGTTTCCGGCGTCATACGTGTCGCCGGAAGTTGCGTCATTTTTTGACGTTTTTTTTGCGTCAAAAGTGTCGGCGTTCCGGATGTGGCGTCATTTTTGGCGCCAAAAGCATTTAGGCGCCAAATAATGTGGGCGTCTTTTTTGGCGCTAAAAAATATGGGCGTCATTTTTGTCTCCACATTATTTAAGTCTCATTATTTATTGCTTCTGGTTGCTAGAAGCTTGTTCACTGGCATTTTTTTCCCATTCCTGAAACTGTCATTTAAGGAATTTGATCAATTTTGCTTTATATGTTGTTTTTTCTTTTACATATTGCAAGATGTTCCACGTTGCAACTGAGTCAGAAGATACTTCAGGAAAATCGCTGCCCAGTGCTGGAGCTACCAAGCTAAGTGTATCTGCTATAAACTTTTGGTATCTGTTTCTCCAGCTGTTGTTTGTATTGCATGTCATGACAAACTTATTAATGCAGATAAAATTTCCTTTAGTACTGTTAAATTACCTGTTGCTGTTCCGTCAACATCTAATTTTCAGAGTGTTCCTGATAACATAAGAGATTTTATTTTTTAAATCCATTAAGAAGGCTATGTCTGTTATTTCTCCTTCTAGTATACATAAAAGTCTTTTAAAACTTCTCTTTTTTCAGATGAATTTTTAAATGAACATCATCATTCTGATACTGATAATGGTTCTTCTGGTTCAGAGGTTTCTGTCTCAGAGGTTGATGTTGATAAATCTTTGTATTTGTTCAAGATGGAATTTATTCATTCTTTACTTAAAGAAGTATTAATTGCATTAGAAATAGAGGATTCTGGTCCTCTTGATACTAAATCTAAACGTTTAAATAAGGTTTTTAAATCTCCTGTAGTTATTCCAGAAGTGTTTTCTCTCCCTGATGCTATTTCTGAAGTAATTTCCAGGGAATGGAATAATTTGGGTAATTCATTTACTCCTTCTAAACGTTTAAGCAATTATATCCTGTGCCATCTGACAGATTAGAGTTTTGGGACAAAATCTCTAAGGTTAATGGGGCTGTCTCTACTCCTGCTAAACGTACTACTATTCCTATGGCAGATAGTACTTCATTTAAGGATCCTTTAGATAGGAAGATTGAATCCTTTCTAAGAAAAGCTTACTTATGTTCAGGTAATCTTCTTAGACCTGCTATATTTTTAGCGGATGTTGCTGCAGCTTCAACTTTTTGGTTAGAAGCTTTAGCGCAACAAGTAACAGATCATAATTTTATAGCATTATTATTATTCTATAACATGCTAATAATTTTATTTGTGATACCATCTTTTGATATCATTAGAGTTGATGTCAGGTATATGTCTCTAGCTATTTTAGCTAGAAAAGCTTTATGGCTTAAAACTTGGAATGCTGATATGTCTTCTAAGTCAACTTTGCTTTCCCTTTCTTTCCAGGGTAATAAATTATTCAATTTTCAGTTGGATTCTATTATCTCAACTGTTACTGGAGGGAAGGGAACTTTTTTTACCAAAGGATAAAAAAATCTAAGGTAAATTTAGGTCTAATAATCATTTTCGTTCCTTTCCTCACATCAAGGAACAAAAGCCTGATCCTTCATCCTCAGGAGCGGTATCAGTTTGGAAACCATTTCCAGTTTGGAATATATCCAAGCCTTATAGAAACCTATAGCCAGCTCCTAAATACCCATGAAGGTGCGGCCCTCATTCCAGCTCAGCTGGTATGGGGCAGTTTACGTTTTCTTTAAAGGTACAGAATTGGCTTCAAGTTAAGGCCTCCTGCAAAGAGATTTTTTTCTTTCCCGTGTCCCAGTAAACACAGCAAAGGCTCAGCATTTCTGAAATCTGTTTCAGATCTAGAGTTGGCTGGAGTAATTATGCCAGTTCCAGTTCTGGAACAGGGGCTGGGGTTTTATTCTATCTCTTCATTGTACCAAAGAAGGTCAATTCCTTCAGACCAGTTCCGGATCTATCTATATTGAATCGTTATATAAGGATACCAACATTCAAGATGGTAACTGTAAGGACTATCCTGCCTTTTGTTTAGCAAGGGCATTATATGTCTACAATAGATTTACAGGATGCATATCTGCATATTCCGATTCATCCAGATCACTTTTAGTTTCTGAGATTCTCTTTTAGACAAGCATTACCAGTTTTGTGGCTCTACCGTTTGGCCTAGCGTCAGCTCCAAGAATTTTTTTCAAAGGTTCTCGGTGCCCTTCTGTCTGTAATCAGAAAACAGGGTTTTGGTATTTCCTTTTTTGGACGATATCTTGGTACTTGCTCAGTCTTCACATTTTCGCAGAATCTCATACGAATCGACTTGTGTTGTTTCTTCAAGATCATGGTTGGAGGATCAATTTACCAATCAGTTCATTGTTTCCTCAGACAAGGGTAACCTTTTTAGGTTTCCAGATAGATTCAGTGTCTATGACTCTGTCCTTGTCAGATAAGAGAAGTTTAACATTGATATCAGCTTGTCAAAGCCTTCAGTCACAATCATTCCCTTTGGTAGCCTTATGCATGGAAATTTTAGGTCTTAGGACTGCCGCATCGGATGCGATCTCCTTTGCTCGTTTTCACATGCGACCTCTTCAGCTCTGTATGCTGAACCAGTGGTGCAGGGATTACACAAAGATATCTCAATTAATATCTTTAAACCGATTATACGACACTCTCTGACATGGTGGACAGTTCACCATCGTTTAGTTCAGGGGGCTTTTTTGTTCTTCCGACCTGGACTATAATCTCAACAGATGCAAGTCTTACAGGTTGGGGAGCTGTGTGGGGGTCTCTGACGGCACAAGGGGTTTGGGAATCTCAGGAGGTGAGATTACCGATCAATATTTTTGAACTCCGTGCAATTTTCAGAGCTCTTCAGTCTTGGCCTCTTCTGAAGAGAGAGTTGTTCATTTGTTTTCAGATAGACAATGTCACAGCTGTGGCATACATCAATCATCAAGGAGGGACTCACAGTCCTCTGGCTATGAAAGAAGTATCTCGAATTTTGGTTTGGGCGGAATCCAGCTCCTGTCTAATCTCTGTGGTTCATATCCCAGGTATAGACAATTGGGAAGCGGATTATCTCAGTCGCCAAACGTTGCATCCGGGCGAATGGTCTCTTCACCCAGAGGTATTTCTTCAGATTGTTCAAATGTGGGAACTCCCAGAAATAGATCTGATGGATTCTCATCTAAACAAGAAACTTCCCTGGTATCTGTCCAGATCCCGGGATCCTCGGGCGGAAGCAGTGGATACATTATCACTTCCTTGGAAGTATCATCCTGCCTATATCTTTCCGCCTCTAGTTCTTCTTCCAAGAGTATTCTCCAAGATTCTAAGGAATGCTCGTTTGTCCTGCTGGTAGCTCCAGCATGGCCTCACAGGTTTTGGTATGCGGATCTTGTCCGGATGGCCTCTTGCCAGCTGTGGACTCTTCCGTTAAGACCAGACTTTCTGTCGCAAGGTCCTTTTTTTCCATCAGGATCTCAAATCCTTAAATTTTAAGGTATGGAGTTTGAACGCTTGATTCTTGGTCAAAGAAGGTTTCTCTGACTCTGTGATTAATTCTATGTGACAGGCTCGTAAATCTGTATCTAGTGAGATATATTATAGAGTCTGGAAGACTTATATTTCTTAGTGTCTTTCTCATCTTTTTTTCTTGGCATTCTTTTTGAATACCGAGAATTTTTCAGTTTCTTCAGGATGGTTTAGATAAAGGTTTGTCCGCAAGTTCCTTGAAAGGACAAATCTCTGCTCTTTCTGTTCTTTTTTCACAGAAGGATTGCTAATCTTCCTGATATTTCATTGTTTTGTACAAGCTTTGGTTCGTATAAAACCTGTCATTAAGTCAATTTCTCCTCCTTGGAGTTTGAATTTGGTTCTGGGGGCTTTTCAAGCTCCTCCTTTTGAACCCATTCATTCTTTGGTCGTTATATTACTTTCTTGGAAAGTTTTGTTTCTTTTGGCCATCTCTTCTGCCAGAAGAGTCTCTGAATTATCTGCTCTTTCTTGTGAGTCTCCTTTTCTGATTTTTCATCAGGATGAGGCGGTGCTGCGAACTTCTTTTGAATTTTTTACCTAAGGTTGTGAATTCTAACAACCTTAGTAGAGAAATTGTGGTTCCTTCATTATGTCCTAATCCTATGAATTCTAAGGAGAAATCATTGCATTCTTTGGATGCTGTTAGAGCTTTGTATTATTTGTAATCTTTTCCGGTTCTAGAAAAGGCCAGAAAGCTTCTGCCATTTCTTTGGCATCTTGGTTGAAATCTTTATTTCATCATGCTTATGTCGAGTCGGGTAAAACTCCGCCTCTAAGGATTACAGTTCATTCTACTAGGTCAGTTTCTACTTCCTGGGCGTTTAGGAATGAAGCTTCGATTGATCAGATTTGCAAAGCAGCAACTTGGTCCTCTTTGCATATTTTTTCTAAAATTCTACCATTTTGATGTGTTTTCTTCTTCTGAAGCAGTTTTTGGTAGAAAAGTTCTTCAGGCAGTGGTTTCAGTTTGAATCTTCTGCTTATGTTTTTCATTAAACTTTACTTTGGGTGTGGATTATTTTCAGCAGGAATTGGCTGTCTTTATTTTATCCCTCCCTCTCTAGTGACTCTTGTGTGGAAAGATCCACATCTTGGGTAGTCATTATCCCATACGTCACTAGCTCATGGACTCTTGCTAATTACATGAAAGAAAACATAATTTATGTAAGAACTTACCTGATAAATTCATTTCTTTCATATTAGCAAGAGTCCATGAGGCCCGCCCTTTTTTGTGGTGGTTATGATTTTTTTGTATAAAGCACAATTATTCCAATTCCTTATTTTATATGCTTTCACACTTTTTTCTTATCACCCCACTTCTTGGCTATTCGTTAAACTGAATTGTGGGTGTGGTGAGGGGTGTATTTATAGGCATTTTAAGGTTTGGGAAATTTTGCCCCTCCTGGTAGGAATGTATATCCCATACGTCACTAGCTCATGGACTCTTGCTAATATGAAAGAAATGAATTTATCAGGTAAGTTCTTACATAAATTATGTTTTTTTAAAAAATGTGTGATTTATGGCTAAGTTATGAGTGGCGCACTATTTAGCGCTCCTGCTCGCTCATTAACATTGCTAGACGGAGGCTTTTTGAGCATGTTGGGTTGCACTTGTATTATGAGTTGAAAGTAAAAAGTTAGCGCACGCAAAAGTGGAACTTAGGATATCGTGACTGCAGTGACGTATTCCCCCATAGACTACATTGGAGTGGGTAAACTGCAAAGAACTAACACCCATACTCATGCGCTCCAGACCTCGTTTGTACAAGAACGCTAAACCCAACTTGAAATATGAATATTTTACATTCTATTGTTCTTCACATAGAAGAATATGTTCTATTTAATAGGGACATGAAACACAATTTTATTTCTTTCACAATTCAGGTAGAGCATGTGATTTGAACAACTTTCCAATTTACTTTTATTACCTAATATTTTTTTCTGTCCTCTTGATATACTTTGTTGAAAAGGATACCTAGATGGTAGGCTCAGCAGCTGTTGATTGGTGGCTGCACATATATTCCTCATGTTACTGGTTCCAATTTACTTCTATTATCTAATTTGCTTCATTCTCTAGTTATCCTTTGTTGAAGAATCAGCAATTTATTTCTGGGAGCTAGTTAACACTATGGGGCCAATCATTTCTGCCGCACATCGATAAATGCCGACAGCATACGCTATCAGCATTTATTATTGCACAAGCATTTCACTAGAAATGCTTGTGTAATGCTGTCTCCTGCACATAGAGCAGGCGGCTGAGTTAAGGAGCAGCGGTCTTAAGACTGCTGCTTCTTAACTCCTGTTTCCGGCGAGCCTAAAGGCTCGCGCGGAAACAGAGGAATTGGGGCCTATAAAGGGCTTAATAAATCAGCCCCATTGGATGAACCAATAAGATGAGGCATATATATGCAGCCACCAATCAGCAGATCCTGAGCCCACCTAGGTATCCTATCAACAAATTATATCAAGAGAACAAAGCAAATTAGATAATAGAAGTAAATTGGAAAGTTATTTAAAATCAGATACTCTATCTGAATCATGAAAAAAAATGCGGGTTTAATGTCCCTTTAAATAAATATATATATACATACATATATATATTTTTATATATATATATATATACATATATATATACATAGAAGTAGGCAAGTAGAATGTTACAAACCAGATAACTGGAATGAAAACAAGCAGCACTAATAGATATGCGACGGTATATAAGAAGAAAGAATTGCAGCTATTGGGATACAAATAGAGTAGGTGTGAGTAAAAGACTCTCACCTGTCTAAAAGTGTAAATGTAAAAGAAAAAAGGTTTCAACAGCGCAAATAATTTCTATACTATGACATGAAACATGTAAAGGCAGTAAGACATATAAAAACAATTACAAAATGACAAAACCAATGTATAAAAAAGTCAGTATTGATGATAATTATCTCTGTATAGCTGAAGATTCCAATATGGAAATTAGATGGATTAATATTCCCCTTACCAGAATATACCTCAATCTGATGAGGTAAGTTGCCGCAACTAGTAGAGGGTGGTGGAATTCCAGTGTGTATAGGTGAAGATCAGTGTCGTGCCATCCACCTCTTGGAGTAGGTGTTCTTCCATGATTTTTCCTCCAAAAGATATTATCTCATAGAAGAGAAAAAGGCTGATATAGTGTAATATTGTTTTTATTTTACAGATAAACACACACAGTATACAGGTAGAACACTCACATGAACTATCCTCAAATGATATGAGGTATGTAATGTGCAGAAGTGGTCACATAAAACCTCCAAGAAGCAGTTACAGGTTATGTGCAGGTTAGAAAAAGTACACACTTCGGAATGAATCAATCCAATATAAAATATTGTTTAAAAGCTCTGGTAATATAACCAGCAAAAGTCTAAGTATAAAATACAGTTAAGATTCAGTCCCTAACGCGTTTCAAAGGCTTCCTCAGAGGGCTATAGTCATATGATCCGGGAGTCTCTTAAATACAGGAAGTGGCGGCACACCCCCTCCATTCATTGGGTTATAGTCCGGGCACATGGTACATACGTAAACTGAAGCTAGTATATTCAGTAGTTATGTAAACAGAGGGATAGATGCCGAGTATGACTTAACAGTCACATGGGACTGTACGTGTTATTGGTTTCCACAGTAATGCCACTAAGCGTCTTATGTGCGTTATAGCCCTGTGGTAAAATGTATGCTGGAGTGCAAATTGCATTAGAGAGTGTACAATTAGAACTCCAATATTATCAATACCGGCTTGGTCAAATATGAGTTACAAAAGAAACCATGATAGTAACCACACTTTACAACGGTATATCTAATTCCTCAAAGACAATGTAATACATATAGATAATGAATTAACATGAAATAGTCTGATACAGAGGCTCTACACACAAGCATAAGCATTCTAATAAAAGCCAGTCCTAATATGTCAATAGGTTGTATGAGAAATATGTTAATTTAAAATGTGTAGATTTAAAAGCGCCCCATATGATTATTAAAACCTTAAGAAATATATTTAATAAATATATATATATATATATATATATATATTAGTGTTAAAATATAATAATACATCTTGGAGCATCTAATTTAATAAAATAAAGGTGTATATATATATATATATATATACACAACAATCTACAAATTGATATTATAATGAATATTCTCTAAAAGGGTAGATATTTGCAATATTAAAAAGTTTGACAATACATAATACCCCTTGTTCCTTATGTGTGGGGATGGGGATAGTGCAGGTATAATTGCTTGAGTATCCCAAGAAGGAATTCAGATTAAGTGGAGATGCATTATTTATATTAGAGAAGGAATGGGGATAGTGCAGGTATAATTGCTTGAGTATCCCAAGAAGGAATTCAGATTAAGTGGAGATGCATTATTTATATTAGAGAAGGAATGGGGATAGTGAAGGTATAATTGCTTGAGTATCCCAAGAAGGAATTCAGATTAAGTGGAGATGCATTATTTATATTAGAGAAGGAATGGGGATAGTGCAGGTATAATTGCTTGAGTATCCCAAGAAGGAATTCAGATTAAGTGGAGATGCATTATTTGTGTTAAAAAAAGCAGCTATAACTATGTCTTTATTTAGACCCTTTGGAGCCATTGTACCCATTCTATGAATCCACAGGGTTTCCATTCTCCTTAAAATGTAATTCTCTACTTATACCTCCAGGGGGATCTTTTATATGTTCCAATATTGTGCCCCTTAGATCCTTTGAATCCATATTATGGGCAATTCTAAAATGGTTTGAGACACATGCGCCTAGATTTAGAGTTTGGCGGTAGCAGTCAAAACCAGCGTTAGAGGCTCCTAACGCTGGTTTTTACCGCCCGCTGGTATTTGGAGTCAGTCAGGAAAGGGTCTGACGCTCACTTTGCAGCCGCGACTTTTCCATACCGCAGATCCCCCTACGCCAATTGCGTATCCTATCTTTTCAATGGGATCTTTCTAACGCCGGTATTTAGAGTCGTGGCTGAAGTGAGCGTTAGAAATCTAACGACAAAACTCCAGCCGCAGAAAAAAGTCAGGCGTTAAGAGCTTTATGGGCTAACGCCGGTTCATAAAGCTCTTAACTACTGTGCTCTAAAGTACACTAACACCCATAAACTACCTATGTACCCCTAAACCGAGGCCCCCCCACATCGCCGCCACTCTATTATAAATTTTTAACCCCTAATCTGCCGACCGCACACCGCCGCCACCTACGTTATCCCTATGTACCCCTAATCTGCTGCCCCTAACATCGCCGACCCCTACATAATATTTATTACCCCCTAATCTGCCCCCCCCAACGTCGCCTCCACCTACCTACAATTATTAACCCCTAATCTGCCGACCGGACCTCACCGCTACTATAATAAATGTATTAACCCCTAATCCGCCTCACTCCCGCGTCAATAACCCTATAATAAATAGTATTAACCCCTAATCTTCCCTCCCTAACATCGCCGACACCTAACTTCAAGCATTAACCCCTAATCTGCCGACCGGACCTCACCGCTACTCTAATAAATTTTTTAACCCCTAAAACTAATTCTAACCCTAACACCCCCCTACGTTAAATATAATTTAAATCTAACAAAATAAATTAACTCTTATTAAATAAATTATTCCTATTTAAAGCTAAATACTTACCTGTAAAATAAACCCTAATATAGCTACAATATAAATTATAATTATATTGTAGCTATTTTAGGTTTAATATTTATTTTACAGGCAACTTTGTATTTATTTTAACCAGGTACAATAGCTATTAAATAGTTAATAACTATTTAATAGTTACCTAGTTAAAATAATTACAAAATGGGGGCGGAGCCAACTCTCAAGGGAACCAGACGTCCATGCATAGAGCTCTCGGCTCTAATACGATTAAAATCTTGCTTATTTACCCCTGGGACCCAATTTTTCCACACAACTGGAGTATACCTTGTCCCCTACTAATCCTACGAGTCCCTATAAGCTACTCAGTGACTATTGCCGGATAACAGAGGCTCTATAACACCATGGCCAGGATAGAGGCCCTGAACTTTTGGGTGGAAGATGTGGCGCAGCTCATATCTGAGCACTTCACCAGAATGGAAGCAACACTCTCTAGATGCTGCAGTCCAGCTAACGCCCCTGAGCAGGTTACCTTAAGCCTAACTAACCCCATCACAATTTTGGATCAGAGTGCCGGCAGGGGTAAACTAATCTATGGGACCTTGTTCCGCACGCTTGACCCAGCCCAACATGGCGACTCGCTTAACCACCATCCTCGCATAACCTCCCATCAAACCCGGCAGCCCGACTCAGCTGAATATATCCTAAGCGTTCAAGACGGGGATAGTACTGTGAAGCCGCGGCGCTTACTACCTACCTACCACACTTCTATGGAGGGTCGAGGTGCGAGCACTTCACAGGAGGACATCTGTAATAGTATGTTCACTATTCATACCTGGCAACAAAGCAGACCACACCAGGAAAACAAGCACTCCCTAAGCATATCCGTGGTCCAGTCTGTCACTGCAGCTGAGGTAACACCGCAAGATACAAAACCAGTTCAGCAAAGTCTTGTGCAAGTGAGGAGAGCAGTGACCCGACAGGACTTATATCTCTATCCTTCTCCTGAGCCGTTCTCTGCTTGTGACTTACCGGATAAAAATACTGCCCACCGCAGGAGCAAAAGTGTTAATCTTCTATGCTGGTTTGTGCGACCCTCTCTCCCCCTGATGCGCCAAAAAGATGGTATCGGTTAAGAATATGTAACCCTGGACACTTAGTATGGACGCTATGTTCCTTTCTCAATAGTATGCCCGGTTAAGCAGGGCCTCCTGGACTGGCTGATATTAGCTAATTTTTTCAGTTTGACAAGTATGTTATTCAAAAGTTCGAATTTGTTTTATGTTGAGATTGTAATAACATAACTCTCAGTGAACGATTGACAATCAGATTGCATGATGTTAAATGTATTACTGTGTGTATTACTATTATCTGTATTCAGCTACAGGAGTGAGAATTCTGCTTAAACTATTAATGACCTAGGATGTCTTATATTACAGCCTACAGGTTGGGAGGCAATATTGACTTGTTTGTCATGTTTGGTTTGTCTATGCTTTACCATTTGTTTTCTCACAGGTTATTAGTACGCGTGCTTGTTGCCCTTTTTAATTATTCCTTTCTCATAGGATTTAAGTACTATGTGACGAAAGTAATGTTTGTTCCAAGAGAGGATGTTAAGTAAAATGGATAGGAATGGAACCTTAGAGTATGTCTACTAGATTAGCTTGCATTTTATAGCAACTTATTACCTAGCGAAACTAATGAACCCTTAAGCTTAGATCATCCTTTCAATATAAAGGGTATTAAAATTATTATTTCCCAGCTTTAACTATTGATATAGCTTGGCATAGCTACAATCTAAATCTTCTTAATATTGTTGTTTGTTGCTGTTTGGAATAGCAGTCATCCCTATTAGTATAATATTTCCTGCTTAATGTACCAGAATATGAGCAGGGTGTGCTGCTACGATAGTCAGTAGGCAACAAAGCTCGCCATTAATGGCCTTTTGCTGACTCTTATACATTACTTTTACCCCTGGAGTTGGACATAGCTTTTAACTAGGGTGCAGTTCTGCCTGCGGCCGGGGCAGCGTGGCGACTTTAATATACTAGTGTATGGCTATGCAGAAGAGTTCTGTGTTAGAGATGCTTCTATTTTATAAAAGGGTCCCAGGTATATTGTTAAAAAAATTTAAAAGCAGACACAGCGAGTATGTATAGTACGTCTCCTTTTCCAACTCACTCCATATCTAACGAGCTTTCATCTAATCAGCTCCCATTTATGAGCATCTAAACCCGGTTTGTCTCCTCAAGGTTTATTTACAAATTTCTATTAAAATTGATTCTCTCTCCCCCACCATGATGTACATATCCATATCATAGCCCACTCTAGCTGACGCCAAATGATTATTAATTTATTAAGTCTCCTTACATGATGAGTCTTACTCCTATTACTATTTTTCACCATTAGTTACTCTACGCCCGTGGCTTGTGGTCAATATTATCTGCCACATCTGAATGTCCACCTCCTCCCTTCCCCTAGGTTGTCATACCTCCTAGTGCAGGCTGGTCCTGCAATCGCATCTAGATGCACAAGGTCACACCTATATATTTAATGTGTGTACGCTATGGCTCTCCCTAATGGTTGCATTTTACATTTCTAGGCTTTAGTATCTGGAATATAGCTTTTATTTATGCCCGGCTAACCCTCCCCATGGACATAAAGCCTTATTTTCTCGCAAACATTAATATACTCCTCACTAGGATGAAGTGCTTTATTATATCTTTTTCTTCACTCAGTCTCTTTGTCACAATTATTGCAGGTATGACCATTAATATGTATATCTTATTTAACATAAGTCCATTTACTGTATTTAACTTCCCACCTCCCCCCCCTCACCCCCTTCACTATTATTCTCCTGAAATATACCTCCCTGCATGGGAGATTTCACCACGCGGTTTATCTTGTACATACCGCACCTTAGAGATTTTACCAATCTTACATTTCATATCGCATTATATAGTTGGAAATGACGTGTTTTGAAATATAGCTGGATAATTTAATATATCAATGGGACCATCTAAAGTATATAGCATATGAGTAATAGAGTAAATGAGGTTCCAGACCTTAGCCCAGTACTTCCTCCAGTATGAATCTTGTTTTTCTACATGTCAACCATTTTATTGTGAAGTATTATATCTGTGCTATCCTTGGCTTAATACCTTGCATTAGTTGTATTGTTTTTTCCATGACCTTAAAGTATTCACTGTATATGTAATTATGAAAATGAGGTTCCAATTTTCAGTTCACTATTTTTTCCAATGTGAATCTTGCTCGTCTACATGGAAACTGTTTTATTGTGATGTACTATATCTGTATTATTTCTGGCTTATTACCAAGCATAAGTTGTATTGATTTTTTCCACAACCTCAATAAAAAATTTAAATAAAAAAAAATAAATAAAAAAATACAAAATTACCTGTAAAATAAATCCTAACCTAAGTTACAATTAAACCTAACACTACACTATCAATAAATAAATTAAATAAACTACCTACAATTATCTACAATTAAACCTAACACTACACTATCAATAAATTAATTAAATACAATACCTACAAATAAATACAATGAAATAAACTAACTAAAGTACAAAAAATAAAAAAGAACTAAGTTGCAAAAAATAAAAAAATATTTACAAACATTAGAAAAATATTACAACAATTTTAAGCTAATTACACCTACTCTAAGCCCCCTAATAAAATAGCAAAGACCCCCAAAATAAAAAAATGCCCTACCCTATTCTAAAATTAAAATAGAAAAGCTCTTTTACCTTACCAGCCCTTAAAAGGGCCCTTTGCGGGGAATGCCCCAAAGAATTCAGCTCTTTTGCCTGTAAAAGAAAACATACAATATCCCCCCCAACATTACAACCCACCACCCACATACCCCTAATCTAACCCAAACCCCCCTTAAATAAACCTAACACTAAGCCCCTGAAGATCTCCCTACCTTGTCTTCACCACGCCGGGTTCACCGATCGATCCAGAAGAGCCTCCGATGTCTTGATCCAAACCCAAGCGGGGGGCTGAAGATGTCCATGATCCGGCTGAAGTCTTCATCCAAGCGGGAGCTGAAGAGGTCCATGATCCGACTGAAGTCTTCTATCAAGCGGCATCTTCAATCTTCTTTCTTCCGGATCCATGTAGTTCATCCAGCCGACGCGGAACATCCATCTTCACCGACGACTTCCCGACGAATGACGGTTCCTTTAAGGGACGTCATCCAAGATGGCGTCCCTCGAATTCCGATTGGCTGATAGGATTCTATCAGCCAATCGGAATTAAGATAGGAAAATTCTGATTGGCTGATGGAATCAGCCAATCAGATTCAAGTTCAATCCGATTGGCTGATCCAATCAGCCAATAAGATTGAGCTCGCATTCTATTGGCTGATCGGAACAGCCAATAGAATTCGAGCTCAATCTGATTGGCTGATTCGAGGGACGCCATCTTGGATGACGTCCCTTAAAGGAACCGTCATTCGTCGGGAAGTCGTCGGTGAAGATGGATGTTCCGCGTCGGCGGGATGAACTACATGGATCCGGAAGAAAGAAGATTGAAGATGCCGCTTGATAGAAGACTTCAGTCGGATCATGGACCTCTTCAGCTCTCGCTTGGATGAAGACTTCAGCCGGATCATGGACATCTTCAGCCCCCCCGCTTGGGCTTGGATCAAGACATCGGAGGCTCTTCTGGATCGATCAGTGAACCCGGCGTGGTGAAGACAAGGTAGGGAGATCTTCAGGGGCTTAGTGTTAGGTTTATTTAAGGGGGGTTTGGGTTAGATTAGGGGTATGTGGGTGGTGGGTTGTAATGTTGGGGGGGTATTGTATGGTTTTTTTTTACAGGCAAAAGAGCTGAATTCTTTGGGGCATGCCCCGCAAAGGGCCCTTTTCAGGGCTGGTAAGGTAAAAGAGTTTTTCTATTTTAATTTTAGAATAGGGTAGGGCATTTTTTTATTTTGGGGGTCTTTGTTATTTTATTAGGGGGCTTAGAGTAGGTGTAATTAGTTTAAAATTGTTGTAATATTTTTCTAATGTTGGTAAATATTTTTTTATTTTTTGTAACAGTTCTTTTTTATTTTTTGTACTTTAGTTAGTTTATTTAATTGTATTTATTTGTAGTTATTTGTAGGTAAACTAGATTATGAGTTTTGCGTTAGAAGCTGTGCTGTGTCTAACGAGCAGTTTATGCTCACCGCTCACTTACAGACAGCGCTGGTATTACGGGTTTTTACAATCCCGGCGTTAACCGCAAAAAAGTGAGCGAAGAGCAAAAAAAAACCTAACACCTGCAAAAAAGCAGCGTAAAGCTCCTAACGCAGCCCCATTGATTCCTATGGGGAAACACATATTATGTCTACACCTAAAACACCTAACATGAACCCCGAGTCTAAACACCCCTAATCTTACACTTATTAACCCCTGATCTGCCACCCCCGACATCACCGCCACCTTCATTATATTTATTATTAACCCCTAATCTGCCGCTCCGGACACCGCCGCCACCTACATTATAGTTATGAACCCCTAATCTGCTGCCCCCAACATCACCGAACCCTACATGATATTTATTAACCCCTAATCTGCCGACCCCAATGTCGCCGCAACCTAACTACATTTATTAACCCCTAATCTGCCGCCCACAACGCCGCCGCCACTATAATAAACATATTAACCCCTAAACCTAAGTCTAACCCTGAAATATAATTTTAATAAATCTAAATAAAATTACTACAATTGCCTAAATTATTCCTATAATTGTTTTGGATGAAAACAATTGAATGTGGATCTGGAAGGGGAGGGGGCTAGGTATAGATTGGGATTGCAAGAGAGGGAGTGAAATCTGTGATGAAGACCAGGTGGTTGCAATAGATCACAAAAGCGCGCTGGATAGGTAGGATCCGCCACAGCATTTAGAAAGAGGATGTGTTGTCAGAGATGTAGTGTTACATAATATCGTAATGGGTTGGATCCTGGGATATTTTGAAAGGCACGTGGGGTGTAGGGGGAGTATGGTTGAGGGTGGATCTACAATAAGGAAGGGGGGCTGGTTGGAATGTACAAAGATTAAGATCAGAATGCACCTGACATCTTTAGAATGGGCTTTGTGACACAGAGATGTGGAAGGGATCTGTGGGGCAAGATCTGACTTAAAATACAGTTTAAGTGATGGGCTAAAAGGTGAGATCTAGTGAGGTAAAATAGAAATGTGTCAACATAAATGATTGGTTCCCACCTGTTACTTTTCAAATGTTTCACTTCTTGAATGAGAGAAACCCTAAGTCTTACAGATTCAGTGTCCTTATGGCATTTGTCCCCGGTCTCGTGTGTGTGTGTGTGTGTGTGTTTCTCTCGCCACAAGTCAAAGGAAAGAAGTGTAGGGCCTATCAATGAGATAGTTTTAATTATAGCTAGAAGAACATCTTGGGGTGGCAAAGCTAGGATGATGCTGGGGCAAAGCTAGGATGCTCTGTAAGCCTTAAAAGCCAAAGATTCTGGGGCAGGATACAGTTAGTGTCTCTGCTGCAGGTATGGGACACCAAGGCTTATCACAGATGTATTTCACCTAGCTCGCTGCTTTTGATGGGCATAGGATCAAGAGTTCACTAACGTGTGCAAATGTTGGAGACACAAGATACATGTTAAGGCACTATCTCTCAGGTAGCAAACACCCCAAATGATTTCATAAGAACCAAAGAACAAAACCTAAACCCTTTGTATAGCTCTCGCGAGGGGCCGCTGCCGTGAGGTTGTGGAAACATGGTCAGGTTTCATTAGATCTCAAGGAGATGAGGAATGGAGGGCATATCAAAGAAAAAACAGTGGGTATAAGGTGCGCAAATCTACCCCTGCACTACACACTAATCTGCTCCCATAAAGCAGATAATCAGTCTTCTGAATTTGCTCCCACCTTTCCGTGGTACATTAGCATTTGTAGAAGCAGCACTGGGTTAATCTGATATGTAGGTGCATATGCAAGGCCCTTTTCAGAAATGCTAGTCTCCTGGCTTAGCAATATACACAAACTAGCATGCTAAAAGGGAGCAATCCTTCCTTTGTTTAAGGTATTCTCCCCTCTTTCGAGGGCAAGAGTTTACATCGCAGTATGCTGCAGAGCATCATTGCTTGATTCCAACATTAAAGAAATCATATCCTTTTGTTGGAAACAAAAAGCCCATCAAGCGTTGCCTGTGGGTTTTCTGAGCTATTTCTTTCCCTATCACACATTGTCTCATAATTACTCAGCTATTACAGGCTGCATGTTCATAATATTCATAATAATAGCCAAGAGAGTTGGAACAGGTAACGTTTGTCCTTAGGAAGTAATGCAGTCAGGGTGTGTTGGTCATTAGGGAAGACCTTGTTCTATCTAGGAGAAATAAAGAAGGAAAGAAAGATAGAAAGAAAGAAAGAGAAAAAAAGCAGTTATCAAAAAGAAACTGTGGCTTTATATTGCAAGAAGTAGAGCTAAAGGAGAAGGACCTGCAACATACAAAAAAAACTGGGCACCTGCTGAGAATGTTACTCTGGACTAGTGCTTGACATTGTGGATGGACACTTGGGTTGCTATTTGTAACAATTTACCAGCCAGGTACATGAACGTTAAAGCTTAGATGCCACCGCTGGATTTAAAGACTCAACTGCTGCTTGCAAGTCTGCTCAACAAACCACAAAGCAGCAATGACTCACTGTGCCAGGGCCCACACCCATTATTTTTCTGATTTTAGACCACTGATCTTGGAAACTGCGTGTAAACAGTAGAGAGATGACTTGATTTGATTTAAGAAATAAGATAGATGAGATTTTTGGCAAAGCAAATGTTATATTTAACCTCCTAACATAGCCTTCCAGGGATTTACAAGTGCAGAAGTCAGGCAGCGTGGCATGCTGAAACGGTGCGGCCTCATCAGGACCAAGCTCCCAACCCCTTACTTGCCAGCGCAACAATGGAATCACTGAACTGCAACACAGCCCGGCTTTTGGCCAAGGCAGGATCAATACCATCATCTTTATGATTTTATACCAATGATAAAATAAACAGCAAAGAGATGTTTTGCTTTAAAGGGATATGAAAGCCAACATTTTTCTTTCATGATTCAGATAGGGCATGCATTTTTAAACAACTTTCCAATGTGTGGCTCTTATCAAATTTGCTTCCCTTTTGTTACGGTTGCCTCCAGGCTGGCTGGAAGTTGGACCGTAGAAAAGGATGCTCCTAGCGCTCACCAAAGAATCATCAGCACCGTAGTCACCATAAGTAACGCAGACTCTACGAACCACCGCTGCTGGGCTGGTATCTCACCGTCTGCTCTGCGCCCTGGACCTACGACCAGACTCCAGTAGGTGAACCTCTTCCTTCTGTAGAGCGAAGCAGGATCAGGAACAAGAGCTCTTACAAGAGCTCAGTAGCTAAGGGAGTATGAAGAGCATAGCAATCCCTGTAGTGATTATAGCTGTCCCTACAAACATGAGTCAAGGCTGCAAGTTAGAGGGTCAGAAGAGGTCTGATGTGCTGGAACACACAGCCTGCTTTTTATTGAGGTTACATGCAAAAAAAAGACACTCTCAGGGGGAGGCATAAAATCCCCAATCACACATTTGATACATTTAGATAGAGACAACGCCCTTTGACAGGCCACAACATTACTTCAGCAGATAACAAGTTACACACAATAAAACAATGCAGTCCACCTTATCACTAGCAGTCTGATTAGACAATGGGAATGTTTATCACTAAACTTAATTAGAGCTGATCCCAGCAAACTTGCATTTAGAAAGCTTCTTGAAGCTGAACAAAATTAACTCTTAATGCCACACAATGAAAACTAATGCTTTTGTAACAGTGCTCCCTTTCTGTGGAACACTCTGGCAGACACGGTCTGCCTGTGTGGTACTTGGTTCAGTAAGTCCTATTTACTGAACCAAGTGGGAGAAAGCCAGGGACAAGTTATTTTACAGGTCTGGGGACATAGTCTTAAAGGGGCATTGTTCACCAAAGCAATAAATAGCTGACTCCCTCTCAGAAAATAACATAGAATACTATAAAATAAAAAAAATAAAAAAGAAGAAGAAAGAAAAAAAGAAAGAATCGTCAGATTGCTTGTTGTAAAATACATCTTGGAACACCTGAGAATTTTAACAACCAGCATCGGAAGGTGGATTTGAACCCTTGACCTTCTGCTTGCAAGCCCAGTAAGCAAGCCACTAAGCCACTAAGCCACAACAGAGCATAACACAATGGCTTGGCACGGTCAATAACTATTGCTTTTGGGATTTTAGACTGATAATGAAATCAACAGTGAGATCACTAGGTCATGAACCTTGACAGTTGCTGTGGAGCAGTGGTAAGGTCATGGGCTAGCAAGCACAGGGCCAGCGGTTCGAGTCCATCCTACTACTTCTTGCCATTCCCAAAGCATGCAGTACTGTCCTTGATAATAGTGTGGTATGGAATCCAGCAATATGGTGGCAAGGTCCAGATAAGAGTGATTGTGGGTGTCAGGTGATAAGTGTATGGGAAAGATTGGGGTAGAGTCAGCAAAGAAATAGTGTGGAAAATTGGGTTGGGCTTGGTAAAAGAGGAAGGACACAGGATGGGTAAGAATAGAAGGGAAGAGCAGCTAGTGTGTGGAATATAAAGGAGATGCTTAAAACAGGGGGAGGAGGCTCGATGGGGAAAAAAGGAAGGCCGAGGGGATGAGAGCAGCAATGGAATAAAAAGGGAGGGGCTTAACAAAGTGGGAGGAGGCTGGATAGGAATAAGGGAGGGTTGGATGGGAGCAGTAATGAAATAAAAAGGGAGGGGCTTAAGATAATAAGAGGGGTTAGGATGCTTGGGATTAGAGGGACAATGGCAAAAAAAGGGAGGAGCTTAAAATGGGGGGCGGACGCTGAATGCAAAAACTTGGGGATGGGAGCAGCTATGGAATAAAAAGGGAGGGATTTAAAATAGGGGGAGGAGGCTGAATGGGGAAAAAATGGAGGGGTGGTTGGGCGCATCAAAGGAATAAAAAGGGAGGGGCTAAAAATAGAGGGAGGAGGCTGGATGCAAAAAATCGGGGATGGGAGCAGCAATTGAATAAAAAGGGAGGAGCTTACAAAAGGGGAGGAGGCTGGATGAGAAAAATGGAAGGAAGAGGGGATGAGAGCAGCAATCGAATAAAAGGGAGGGGCTTAAAAGAGGAGGAGTGGGTCTGGATGAAAAGGGGGGATGGGAGTAGCAGTCGAATAAAAAGGGAGGGGCTAAAAATAGGAGGAGGATGGGAAAATGGAATAAGAGGGAGGGGCTTAAAAAAGGAGGAGGATGGGAAAAAGGAAGCATGCTAAAAGAGAGCATTATGAGAGCATTATAAAAATCAGAAAAATAATGGGTGCGGGCCCTGGCACAGTGAGTCATTGCTGCTTTGTGGTTTGTTGAGCAGACTTGCAAGCAGCAGTTGAGTCTTTAAATCCAGCGGTGGCATCTAAGCTTTAACGTTCATGTACCTGGCTGGTAAAATGTTACAAATAGCAACCCAAGTGTCCATCCACAATGTCAAGCACTAGTCCAGACCTTCTCACTTAACTCCTGCATTTGCCACATAACTTTCTTCAGTCTCAGAACACAGAAAAAATCACAGACCTTCTCACTTAACTCCTGCATTTGCCACATAACTTTCTTCAGTCTCAGAACACAGAAAAAATCACAGACCTTCTCACTTAACTCCTGCATTTGCCACATAACTTTCTTCAGTCTCAGAACACAGAAAAAATCACAGACCTTCTCACTTAACTCCTGCATTTGCCACGTAACTTTCTTCAGTCTCAGAACACAGAAAAAATCACCGATCTTCTCACTTAACTCCTGCATTTGCCACATAACTTTCTTCAGTCTCAGAACACAGAAAAAATCACCGACCTTCTCACTTAACTCCTGCATTTGCCACATAACTTTCTTCAGTCTCAGAACACAGAAAAAATCACCGACCTTCTCACTTTACTCCTGCATTTGCCACATAACTTTCTTCAGTCTCAGAACACAGAAAAAATCACAGACCTTCTCACTTTACTCCTGCATTTGCCACATAACTTTCTTCAGTCTCAGAACACAGAAAAAAATCACAGACCTTCTCACTTAACTCCTGCATTTGCCGCATAACTTTCTTCAGTCTCAGAACACAGAAAAAATCACAGACCTTCTCACTTAACTCCTGCATTTGCCGCATAACTTTCTTCAGTCTCAGAACACAGAAAAAATCACAGACCTTCTCACTTAACTCCTGCATTTGCCGCATAACTTTCTTCAGTCTCAGAACACAGAAAAAATCACAGACCTTCTCACTTAACTCCTGCATTTGCCGCATAACTTTCTTCAGTCTCAGAACACAGAAAAAATCACAGACCTTCTCACTTAACTCCTGCATTTGCCACATAACTTTCTTCAGTCTCAGAACACAGAAAAAATCACAGACCTTCTCACTTAACTCCTGCATTTGCCACATAACTTTCTTCAGTCTCAGAACACAGAAAAAATCACAGACCTTCTCACTTAACTCCTGCATTTGCCACATAACTTTCTTCAGTCTCAGAACACAGAAAAAATCACAGACCTTCTCACTTAACTCCTGCATTTGCCACATAACTTTCTTCAGTCTCAGAACACAGAAAAAATCACAGACCTTCTCACTTAACTCCTGCATTTGCCACATAACTTTCTTCAGTCTCAGAACACAGAAAAAATCACAGACCTTCTCACTTAACTCCTGCATTTGCCACATAACTTTCTTCAGTCTCAGAACACAGAAAAAAATCACAGACCTTCTCACTTAACTCCTGCATTTGCCACATAACTTTCTTCAGTCTCAGAACACAGAAAAAAATCACAGACCTTCTCACTTAACTCCTGCATTTGCCACATAACTTTCTTCAGTCTCAGAACACAGAAAAAATCACAGACCTTCTCACTTAACTCCTGCATTTGCCTCATAACTTTCTTCAGTCTCAGAACACAGAAAAAAATCACAGACCTTCTCACTTAACTCCTGCATTTGCCACATAACTTTCTTCAGGTATCCTTCTGGGAAACAGCTTCATTATATTTTACCTGCTAAGTTGTTTATTGTATGTGTTTGTATATTTAGTGATAATTCCTTTTGTTTTGTTTTTACTTTAAATGTATATATTACAGGCTGTGCTAGTCATAATTTGCATAGTTTAAGCAGCTGTTGTACATTTATCTGTCTATTTGTCTTAATGGTTTTATTTCACCCTTATATGTCTGTCTTATCTCTGTAATATTTTGTTTTTTGATGTGTTTTCTTTGGTTTCTGCATGACTGACACTTAGCTTAAAATGTCCATAAATGTACCCTCCCACTCATTTTAACACACTTTTTCTCTGGACCATCATTAACCAATTTATCTCTCTCCCTTTACACAGTCTCAAAACACAGAAAAAATCACAGACCTTCTCACTTAACTCCTGCATTTGCCACATACCTTTCTTCAGGTAGCCTTCTGGGAAACAGCTTACCACTGCTAGGAAATCACACACTCATCCCCAGCCCTGGCATACTCCTCTGACACGGTACCTACGCAGATGTTCCCGTACTGCTTAACGGCATTGGAGAAAATCACGGAGTTCAGCTGATTTTCTTCATTACAAATTCATCTTGAACTCCTACTACTCTGCCCTTAATCTGCACAAGCAACACTACTTCTCTACCCTTAATTCTAATCTTTCTTCAAACCCAAAACGTCTGTTCTCCACTTTCAATACTCTCCTCCACCCTCCCCCACTTCCTAATACAACTTCTCTGTCAGCCCAAGACTTTGCCAGTCACTTCATTAACAAAATTGACTCCATCAGATATGAAATCAGCTCTCAACACAATTCCATTCTCTCCCCCCCCTCAAATACTCTCACTCAACCACAACCCTCATAACCTGAAACTTAGTTCATTCTCCCCTGTTACTGAGGATGAAGTTTCAGCACTTATACTGAGCTCTCACCTCACTACCTGTCCCCTTGACCCTATCCCCTCACAGCTGCTCCCCTCTCTCTCTGCTACCCTTACCCCTATACTAACACACATTTTCAACCTCTCAGCACTGTACATTTCCCTCATCGATGAAACATGCGCTGGTCACACCTATCCTCAAAAAACCTTCCCTTCATCCTACCTCCCCATCCAACTACCTCCCAATTTCCCTCCTCCCTCTTGCTTCAAAGCTTCTCGAAAAACTAGTATATGCACGCCTATCCCATTTCCTTACGTTAAACTCCCTTCTTGACCCGCTGCAATCTGGATTTCGTCCCTATCACTCCACAGAGACAGCTATTGTTAAGGTAACCAACGACCTACTTACAGCTAAATCAAAAGGCCACTTCTCTCCGCTTATCCTCCTTGATCTGTCCGCAGCCTTTGACACTGTCGACCACCCTCTTCTGCTCCAAACCCTCCAATCCTTCGGCATCTGTGACACAGCCCTTTCGTGGCTCTCTTCCTATCTGTCAAACTGTACCTTCATTGTAGCCTTCTCCGGGGCCTCCTCTGCCCCGTCACCACTTTCTGTCGGAGTACCGCAAGGCTCTGTCCTCGGTCCCCTTCTCTTCTCAATCTATACGTCATCACTAGGTTCCCTAATTAAGTCCCAAATCTACTTCTCTGCACCAGAACTATCTTCTTCCTTGCTAACCCGTGTCACTAACTGTCTTTCTCACATCTCTTCATGGATGTCCTCTCACTACCTCAAGCTAAATCTCTCCAAAACTGAGCTCCTCATTTTCCCCCCTTCTTCCAAAATCTCCACCCCCAATATCTCTATAACTGTCGACAACTCCATCATTACCCCTACCCCGCACGCCCGATGTCTCGGGGTCACATTCGACTCAGATCTTTCCTTCACTCCTCACATTCAGTCATTGGCTAAAGCCTGCCGCTTTCACCTTAAAAACATCTCTAAAATTAGACACTTCCTTACACAAGACACAACTAAGATTTTACTCCACTCTCTCATTATTTCCCGCCTTGATTACTGCAACTCTGTCCTCTCTGGTCTCCCCACCTGCCGCCTAGCTCCTTTACAATCCATAATGAATGCCTCTGCCAGACTCATCTTCCTTACACGTCGCTCTTCATCTGCTGCGCCTCTCTGCCAATCCCTTCACTGGCTTCCTCTTGCCTCTAGGATCAAACACAAAACTCTCACTCTGACATACAAAGCCCTCAACTGCACTGCTCCCCCCTACATCTCAGACCTTGTCTCCAGATACTCTCCCTCCCGTCCCCTTCGCTCTGCTCATGACCTCCTACTCTCCTCCTCTCTTGTCACCTCATCACACTCCCGTTTACATTACTTCTCCAGACTGGCTCCCATCTTGTGGAACTCTCTGCCTCGCTCCATAAGACTCTCTTCTAGTTTTAAAAGCTTCAAGTGCTCCCTAAAGACTCTACTGTTCAGGGACGCATACAACCTACGCTGACCTTTCCTAATACCAGTTCCTCTCCTCCACTGCAATCCACTGAACCCTCGTAGCATGTAAGCCTAATAGTCCAGCTGTTTGTGGATCACCTTCTTAAGAGCTGACTACAACAGTGCAAATCTTGGCAGGGCCCTCTACCATATAATTGTTTTGTTGTACTCCCCCTTTGTTTATAGCGCTGCGGAATCTGTTGGCGCTCTACAAATAACCGATAATAATAATAATAACATTCTCAGCAGGTGCCCAGTTTTTTTGTATGTTGCAGGTCCTTCTCCTTTAGCTCTACTTCTTGCAATATAAAGCCACAGTTTCTTTTTGATAACTGTTTTTTTTTCTCTTTCTTTCTTTCTATCTTTCTTTCTTTCCTTCTTTCCTTCTTTATTTCTCCTAGATAGAACAAGGTCTTCCCTAATGACCAACACACCCTGACTGCATTACTTCCTAAGGACAAACGTTACCTGTTCCAACTCTCTTGGCTATTATTATGAATATTATGAACATGCAGCCTGTAATAGCTGAGTAATTATGAGACAATGTGTGATAGGGAAAGAAATAGCTCAGAAAACCCACAGGCAACGCTTGATGGGCTTTTTGTTTCCAACAAAAGGATATGATTTCTTTAATGTTGGAATCAAGCAATGATGCTCTGCAGCATACTGCGATGTAAACTCTTGCCCTCGAAAGAGGGGAGAATACCTTAAACAAAGGAAGGATTGCTCCCTTTTAGCATGCTGGTTTGTGTATATTGCTAAGCCAGGACACTAGCATTTCTGAAAAGGGCCTTTCATATGCACCTACATATCAGATTAACTCAGTGCTGCTTCTACAAATGCTAATGTACCATGGAAAGGTGGGAGCAAATTCAGAAGACTGATATGCCCTCCATTCCTCATCTCCTTGAGATCTAATGAAACCTGACCATGTTTCCACAACCTCACGGCAGCGGCCCCTCGCGAGAGCTATACAAAGGGTTTAGGTTTAGTTCTTTGGTTCCTATGAAATCATTTGGGGTATTTGCTACCTGAGAGATAGTGCCTTAACATGTATCTTGTGTCTCCAACATTTGCACACGTTAGTGAACTCTTAATCCTATGCCCATCAAAAGCAGCGAGCTAGGTGAAATACATCTGTGATAAGCCTTGGTGTCCCATACCTGCAGCAGAGACACTAACTGTATCCTGCCCCAGAATCTTTGCCTTTGAAGGCTTACAGAGCATCCTAGCTTTGCCACAGCATCATCCTAGCTTTGCCACCCCAAGATGTTCTTCTAGCTATAATTAAAACTATCTCATTGATAGGCCCTACACTCCTTTCCTTTGACTTGTGGCGAGAGAAACACACACACACACACAAGACCGGGGACAAATGCCATAAGGACACTGAATCTGTAAGACTTAGGGTTTCTCTCATTCAAGAAGTGAAACATTTGAAAAGTAACAGGTGGGAACCAATCATTTATGTTGACACATTTCTATTTTACCTCACTAGATCTCACCTTTTAGCCCATCACTTAAACTGTATTTTAAGTCAGATCTTGCCCCACATATCCCTTCCACATCTCTGTGTCACAAAGCCCATTCTAAAGATGTCAGGTGCATTCTGATCTTAATCTTTGTACATTCCAACCAGCCCCCCTTCCTTATTTTAGATCCACCCTCAACCATACTCCCCCTACACCCCACGTGCCTTTCAAAATATCCCAGGATCCAACCCATTACGATATTATGTAACACTACATCCTCTTTCTAAATGATGTGGCGGATCCTACCTATCCAGCACGCTTTTGTGATCTATTGCAACCACCTGGTCTTCCATCACAGATTTCACTCCCTCTCTTGCAATCCCAATCTATACCTAGCCCCCTCCCCTTCCAGATCCACATTCAATTGTTTTCATCCAGACCTCTCCCATCCTATTTTCCCAACCTGATCCCTCCCACTCCATATCTTAACTTTTTCCTTATCCAGTTCCCCCCCCCTCCTTTTTTTCACAACCAGGCCCAACTGACATATCCTGTTTTTTATCCCAACTAGAGGCCTGTCCCTCCCCTCCATATCCCAGTTTACCAAACGGACCTCTCCTCCTCAGATTATCAGACCCTACCCCTCCAGATCCACCTCCTACGTTTCCCCAACAAGACCCTTCCCTTTCTACATTCTATTTCTTTCCATCCGGATCCCTCCCCCAGATTCTACCTTTTCCCACCCACCGCCCCCCCCCCCACACACACACACACACAGACCCTCTTATTTTTCCCAACCCGATACCTGACACTCGAGCTCTCATTTTTCCCCCAGTTTCCTCCCCTATTACTTTTTCTCACCGTCCCATCACGCATCCTATTTTTCCCCAACTTCATCCCTCCAGATCCCTACTTTTGCATAAGACAACAAGAGATTTACCGTAATTGCTGTCTGGAACCAAGCTTGCAGGAGATGTGAAGTATCAGGAACAGGACCAAGGTCTTTACCGAATGAACAGAACCAGAAGCCAGCACACCGGGATAATTTGAAAAAGTAGTCGATTGCCAGGCTTAAAGGGAAATGAAAGTTAAATATTTTCGTTCATGATTGAGATAGAGCATACAATATTAAACAAGGTTCCAATTGACTTCTATTATCTAATTGGCTTCCTTCTCTTTGAGTCATTTGCTGAAAAGCATACCTAGGCGGGCTCAGGGGTCTAGCTGCTGAATGGTGGCTGCATGTATATGACTGCTGTCGTTATCTCAACTGATGTCTTTAGCTAGCTCCTAGTAGTGCGCTGATGCTGCTTCAACAAAGGATATGAAGAGAATGAAGCAAATTTGATAATAAATGTAAATCGGATAGCTTTTTAAAAAGTCACACCTCTTTCCCTATTGTATTTTAAGCCCCTCCCTTTTAATACCATCCCACCTCCTCCACTTAATTTAAGCCCCTCCCTTTCATCGCATTTTCCCATCCTCCTCCTATTTTTAGCCCCGCCCTTTTTATTCAACTGCTACTCCCATCCCCCCTTTTCATCCAGACCCACTCCTCCTCTTTTAAGCCCCTCCCTTTTACTCCATTGCTGCTCTCATCCCCTCTTCCGTCCATTATTCTCATCCAGCCTCCTCCCCTTTTGTAAGCTCCTCCCTTTTTATTCAATTGCTGCTCCCATTCCCAAGTTTCTGAATTCAGCCTCCGCCCCCCATTTTAAGCTCCTCCCTTTTTTGCCATTGTCCCTCCAATCCCAAGCATCCTGACCCCTCCTCCTATTTTAAGCCCCTCCGTTGTTATTCCATTGCTGCTTCCAGGTTCAGACTCCTCCCACTATTTTAATCCCCTCCCTTTTTATTACTGCTTCCATCCAACCCTCCCTTATTCCTATCCAAACTCCTCCCACTTTGTTAAGCCTCTATTTTTTTATTCCACACACTAGCTGCTCTTCCCTTCTATTCTTACCCATCCTGTGTCTTTCCTCTTTTACCAAGCCCAACCCAATTATCCACACTATTTCTATGCTGACTCTACCCCAATCTTTCCCATACACTTATTACCTGACACCCACAATCACTATTATCTGGACCTTGTCACCATATTGCTGGATCCCATACCACACTATTATCAAGGACAGTACTGCATGCCTTGGGAATGGCGAGAAGTAGTAGGATGGACTCAAACCGCTGGCCCTGTGCTTGCTAGCCCATGACCTTACCACTGCTCCACAGCAACTGTCTGGTTCATGACCTAGTGATCCCACTGTTGATTTCATTATCAGTCTAAAATCCCAAAAGCAATAGTTATTGACCGTGAAAAGCCATTGTGTAATGCTCTGTTGTGGCTTAGTGGCTTGCTTACTGGGCTTGCAAGTAGAAGGTCAAGGGTTCAATTCCACCTTCCGGTGCTGGTTGTTAAAATTCTCAGGTGCTCCAAGATGTATTTTACAACAAGCAATCTGACGATTCTTTCTTTCTTTTTTTCTTTCTTCTTCTTTTTTTTTTTTTTATAGTATTATATAGTATGTTATTTTCTGAGAGGGAGTCAGCTATTTATTGCTTTAACACCGTTTATTGAGTTAGCGGTCAAAGATCAAAATAATAAGGGAGTGTCCCTGTCTGATTGACCAAAGTCAGGTAGCTGTGGCCTAGTGGCTAACTTCACGGTCTTGCAAACGAGAGGTTTGGTTATCGAATCCCGCTGTGGCTGAAAATCCATCAATTACAAATAACATGCCAGAATTAAAGTATTTTTGGAAAATGTTATTCTATTTCCTTAAAGAGACATTAAAATATTTTTTTTTTTGCTTTTGTCTAAAAAATGGTGCTATTCTTTTATTCTTCCTAGAGGTGCCAAAAGCAAATACTGTATCTAGGTCTTCAAAAGGCCTAAATCCGCTATTTGGTTTGCTGGTTACAGAATTTGCTTTTGGACCTCTCTAATGATTTAGATAGAGCATGTGATTTTAACCAATTTTCCAAATGTACTTCTATGATGTCATTTGCTTCATTCTCTTGGTTGCCTTTGTAATGGAAGCTAGCTGCTGATTGTTGGCTGCATATATATGTCATCTTGTCATGGGCTCACCAGATTTGGTCAGCTAGCTCCCAGTAGTCCATTGCTGCTCCTTAAATAAAGGATGCCAAGAAAGGGAAGCAAATTTGATAAGAGCCACACATTGGAAAGTTGTTTAAAAATGCATGCCCTATCTGAATCATGAAAGAAAAATGTTGGCTTTCATATCCCTTTAAAGCAAAACATCTCTTTGCTGTTTATTTTATCATTGGTATAAAATCATAAAGATGATGGTATTGATCCTGCCTTGGCCAAAAGCCGGGCTGTGTTGCAGTTCAGTGATTCCATTGCCACGCTGCCTGACTTCTGCACTTGTAAATCCCTGGAAGGCTATGTTAGGAGGTTAAATATAACATTTGCTTTGCCAAAAATCTCATCTATCTTATTTCTTAGATCAAATCAAGTCATCTCTCTACTGTTTACACGCAGTTTCCAAGATCAATGGTCTAAAATCAGAAAAATAATGGGTGCGGGCCCTGGCACAGTGAGTCATTGCTGCTTTGTGGTTTGTTGAGCAGACTTGCAAGCAGCAGTTGAGTCTTTAAATCCAGCGGTGGCATCTAAGCTTTAACGTTCATGTACCTGGCTGGTAAAATGTTACAAATAGCAACCCAAGTGTCCATCCACAATGTCAAGCACTAGTCCAGAGTAACATTCTCAGCAGGTGCCCAGTTTTTTTGTATGTTGCAGGTCCTTCTCCTTTAGCTCTACTTCTTGCAATATAAAGCCACAGTTTCTTTTTGATAACTGCTTTTTTTTCTCTTTCTTTCTATCTTTCTTTCTTTCCTTCTTTCCTTCTTTATTTCTCCTAGATAGAACAAGGTCTTCCCTAATGAGCAACACACCCTGACTGCATTACTTCCTAAGGCCAAACGTTACCTGTTCCAACTCTCTTGGCTATTATTATGAATATTATGAACATGCAGCCTGTAATAGCTGAGTAATTATGAGACAATGTGTGATAGGGAAAGAAATAGCTCAGAAAACCCACAGGCAACGCTTGATGGGCTTTTTGTTTCCAACAAAAGGATATGATTTCTTTAATGTTGGAATCAAGCAATGATGCTCTGCAGCATACTGCGATGTAAACTCTTGCCCTCGAAAGAGGGGAGAATACCTTAAACAAAGGAAGGATTGCTCCCTTTTAGCATGCTGGTTTGTGTATATTGCTAAGCCAGGAGACTAGCATTTCTGAAAATGGCCTTGCATATGCACCTACATATCAGATTAACCCAGTGCTGCTTCTACAAATGCTAATGTAGCACGGAAAGGTGGGAGCAAATTCAGAAGACTGATATGCCCTCCATTCCTCATCTCCTTGAGATCTAATGAAACCTGACCATGTTTCCACAACCTCACGGCAGCGGCCCCTCGCAAGAGCTATACAAAGGGTTTAGGTTTTGTTCTTTGGTTCCTATGAAATCATTTGGGGTATTTGCTACCTGAGAGATAGTGCCTTAACATGTATCTTGTGTCTCCAACATTTGCACACGTTAGTGAACTCTTGATCCTATGCCCATCAAAAGCAGCGAGCTAGGTGAAATACATCTGTGATAAGCCTTGGTGTCCCATACCTGCAGCAGAGACACTAACTGTATCCTGCCCCAGAATCTTTGCCTTTGAAGGCTTACAGAGCATCCTAGCTTTGCCACCCCAAGATGTTCTTCTAGCTATAATTAAAACTATCTCATTGATAGGCCCTACAATCCTTTCCTTTGACTTGTGGCGAGAGAAACACACACACACACACACACGAGACCGGGGACAAATGCCATAAGGACACTGAATCTGTAAGACTTAGGGTTTCTCTCATTCAAGAAGTGAAACATTTGAAAAGTAACAGGTGGGAACCAATCATTTATGTTGACACATTTCTATTTTACCTCACTAGATCTCACCTTTTAGCCCATCACTTAAACTGTATTTTAAGTCAGATCTTGCCCCACATATCCCTTCCACATCTCTGTGTCACAAAGCCCATTCTAAAGATGTCAGGTGCATTCTGATCTTAATCTTTGTACATTCCAACCAGCCCCCCTTCCTTATTGTAGATCCACCCTCAACCATACTCCCCCTACACCCCACGTGCCTTTCAAAATATCCCAGGATCCAACCCATTACGATATTATGTAACACTACATCTCTGACAACACATCCTCTTTCTAAATGATGTGGCGGATCCTAGCTATCCAGCACGCTTTTGTGATCTATTGCAACCACCTGGTCTTCCATCACAGATTTCACTCCCTCTCTTGCAATCCCAATCTATACCTAGCCCCCTCCCCTTCCAGATCCACATTCAATTGTTTTCATCCAAACCTCTCCCTGTCCTATTTTCCCAACCTGATCCCTCCCACTCCATATCTTAACTTTTTCCTTATCCAGTCCCCCCCCCCCTCCTATTTTTCACAACCAGACCCAACTGCCATATCCTGTCTTCAAAATTCATTTTGAGGGAGGTAATCAGTCACAGCAGACCTGTGACAGTGTGTTTTGACTGTGATAAAAACGTTAATTATTAAATTGTTATCCGTTTTTGGGTATTAAGGGGTTAATCATCCATTTGCTGGTGGGTGCAATCCTTTGCTAACTTAATACATTTACTGTGAAAAATTGGTTGCTATAACTATTTTGGTTCATTGTTATTTCAACTGTGACAGCTTTTTGTGCTTCTTAAAGGCACAGTAGCGTTTTTTATATTGCTTGTAAATTTATTTAGAAAAGTATTTCCAAGCTTGCTAGTCTCATTGCACATGTCTGACACAGATGAATCTCTTTGTTCACTATGTTTAAAGGCCAATGTGAAGCCCAATAGAAATTTGTGTACTAATTGCATTGATGTTACTTTAAATAAAAGTCAATCTTTACATGTAAAGAAATTATCACCAGACAACGAGGGGGAAGTTATGCCGACTAACTCTCCTCACGTGTCAGTACCTCCGCCTCCCGCTCAGGAGGTGCGTGATTTTGTGGCGCCAAGTACATCAGGGAGGCCCTTACAAATCACTTTGCAAGACATGGCTACTGTTATAACAGAAGTATTATCTAAATTGCCAGAATTAAGAGGCAAGCGCGATAGCTCTGGGTTAAGGACAGAGCGCGCGGATGAGGTGAGAGCCATGTCAGATACTGCGTCACAATTTGCAGAACATGAAGACGGAGAGCTTCATTCTGTGGGTGACGGATCTGATCCAGGGAGACTGGATTCAGAGATTTCTAATTTTAAATTTAAGCTTGAGAACCTCCGCATATTGCTAGGGGAGGTATTAGCGGCTCTGAATGATTGTAACACGGTTGCAATTCCAGAAAAATTATGTAGGTTGGATAGATACTATGCGGTACCGGTGTGTACTGACGTGTTTCCTATACCTAAAAGGCTTACAGAGATTATTAGCAAGGAGTGGGATAGACCTGGTGTGCCTTTTTCCCCTCCTCCCATATTTAGGAAAATGTTTCCTATAGACGCCACCACACGAGACTTATGGCAGACGGTCCCTAAGGTGGAGGGAGCAGTTTCTACTTTAGCTAAGCGTACCACTATCCCGGTGGAGGATAGTTGTGCCTTTTCAGATCCAATGGATAAGAAATTAGAGGGTTACCTTAAGAAAATGTTTGTTCAACAAGGTTTTATCTTACAGCCCCTTGCATGCATTGCGCCTGTCACTGCTGCGGCGGCATTCTGGTTTGAGTCTCTGGAAGAGGCCATTCGCACAGCTCCATTGGATGAAATTATGAACAAGCTTAAAGCACTTAAGCTAGCTAACGCATTTGTTTCTGATGCCGTCGTACATTTAAGCAAACTTACGGCTAAGAACTCCGGATTCGCCATCCAAGCGCGCAGAGCGCTATGGCTTAAAATCCTGGTCAGCTGACGTGACTTCTAAATCTAAATTGCTTAATATTCCTTTCAAAGGGCAGACCTTATTCAGGCCCGGCTTGAAAGAAATTATAGCTGACATTATGGGAGGTAAGGGCCATGCTCTACCTCAGGACAGGGCCAAATCAAAGGCCAAACAGTCTAATTTTCGTGCCTTTCGTAACTTCAAGGCAGGAGCAGCATCAACTTCCTCCGCTCCAAAACAGGAAGGAGCTGTTGCTCGTTACAGGCAGGGCTGGAAAGTTAACCAGTCCTGGAACAAGGGCAAGCAGGCCAAGAAACCTGCTGCTGCCCCTAAGACAGCATGAAGAGAGGGCCCCCTATCCGGAAACGGATCTAGTGGGGGGCAGACTTTCTCTCTTCGCCCAGGCTTGGGCAAGAGATGTCCAGGATCCCTGGGCGTTGGAGATCATATCTCAGGGATATCTCCTGGACTTCAAAACTTCTCCTCCACGAGGGAGATTTCATCTTTCAAGGTTATCAGCAAACCAAATAAAGAAAGAGGCGTTTCTACGCTGTGTACAAGACCTCTTACTAATGGGGGTGATCCACCCAGTTCCGCGGACGGAACACGGGCAAGGATTCTATTCAAATCTATTTGTGGTTCCCAAGAAAGAGGGAACCTTCAGACCAATCTTGGACTTAAAAATCCTAAACAAATTCGTAAGAGTTCCATCATTCAAAATGGAAACTATTCGAACCATCCTTCCCATGATCCAAGAGGGTCAGTACATGACCACAGTTGATTTAAAGGATGCCGAACTTCACATACCGATTCACAAGGATCATTATCGGTACCTAAGATTTGCTTTCCTAGACAGGCATTACCAGTTTGTAGCTCTTCCCTTCGGATTAGCTACGGCTCCAAGAATCTTTACAAAAGTTCTGGGCTCACTTCTGGCGGTACTAAGGCATAGCGGTGACTCCGTACCTAGACGACATTCTGATACAAGCGTCAAGTTTTCAAACTGCCAAGTCTCATACAGAGATAGTTCTGGCATTTCTGAGGTTGCATGGGTGGAAGGTGAACGTGGAAAAGAGTTCTCTATTACCACTTACATGGGTTCCCTTTCTAGGGACTCTTATAGATTCTGTAGAGATGAAAATTTACCTGACAGAGGCCAGGTTATCAAAAATTCTAAATGCTTGCCGTGTCCTTCATTCCATTCCACACCCGTCAATAGCTCAGTGCATGGAAGTAATCGGCTTAATGGTAGCGGCAATGGACATAGTACCATTTGCGCGCCTGCATCTCAGACCGCTGCAATTGTGCATGCTAAGTCAGTGGAACGGGGATTACTCAGATTTGTCCCCCCTACTAAATCTGGATCAAGAGACCAGAGATTCTCTTCTATGGTGGCTTTCTCGGCCACATCTGTCCAAGGGGATGACCTTTCGCAGGCCAGATTGGACGATTGTAACAACAGACGCCAGCCTTCTAGGCTGGGGCGCAGTCTGGAACTCCCTGAAGGCTCAGGGATTATGGACTCAGGAGGAGAAACTCCTCCCAATAAATATTCTGGAATTAAGAGCAATATTCAATGCTCTCCTAGCTTGGCCTCAGTTAGCAACTCTGAGGTTCATCAGATTTCAGTCGGACAACATCACGACTGTGGCTTACATCAACCATCAAGGGGGAACCAGAAGTTCCCTAGCGATGTTGGAAGTCTCAAAGATAATTCGCTGGGCAGAGTCTTACTCTTGCCACCTGTCAGCGATTTACATCCCAGGCGTGGAGAACTGGGAGGCGGATTTTCTAAGTCGCCAGACTTTTCATCCGGGGGAGTGGGAACTTCATCCGGAGGTCTTTGCTCAACTGATTCATCGTTGGGGCAAACCAGATCTGGATCTCATGGCGTCTCGCCAGAACGCCAAGCTTCCTTGTTACGGATCCAGGTCCAGGGACCCGGGAGCGGTGCTGATAGATGCTCTGACAGCCCCTTGGGTCTTCAACATGGCTTACGTGTTTCCACCATTCCCGATGCTTCCTCGTTTGATTGCCAAGATCAAACAGGAGAGAGCTTCGGTGATTCTGATAGCGCCTGCGTGGCCACGCAGGACCTGGTATGCAGACCTAGTGGACATGTCGTCCTGTCCACCGTGGTCTCTGCCTCTGAGACAGGACCTTCTAATTCAGGGTCCTTTCAACCATCCAAATCTAATTTCTCTGAGGCTGACTGCATGGAGATTGAACGCTTGATTCTATCAAAGCGTGGCTTCTCGGAGTCGGTTATGGATACCTTAATACAGGCTAGGAAGCCTGTTACCAGAAAAATTTACCATAAAATATGGCGTAAATATTTATATTGGTGCGAATCCAAGAGTTACTCATGGAGTAAGGTTAGGATTCCTAGGATATTGTCCTTTCTACAAGAGGGTTTAGAAAAGGGCTTATCTGCTAGTTCGTTAAAGGGACAGATTTCTGCTCTGTCTATTCTTCTACACAAACGTCTGGCTGACGTTCCAGACGTTCAGGCTTTTTGTCAGGCTTTAGCTAGGATTAAGCCTGTGTTTAAGACTGTTGCTCCGCCGTGGAGCTTAAACTTAGTTCTTAACGTTCTTCAAGGCGTTCCATTTGAACCCCTTCATTCCATTGATATCAAGCTGTTATCCTGGAAGGTTCTGTTTTTGATGGCTATTTCCTCGGCTCGAAGAGTCTCTGAGTTATCTGCCTTACATTGTGATTCTCCTTATCTGATTTTTCATACAGACAAGGTAGTTCTGCGTACTAAACCTGGGTTCTTACCTAAGGTAGTTACTAACAGGAATATCATTCAAGAGATTGTTGTTCCATCATTGTGTCCTAACCCTTCTTCAAAGAAGGAACGACTTTTGCATAATCTGGACGTAGTCCGTGCCCTGAAGTTCTATTTGCAGGCAACTAAAGATTTTCGTCAAACTTCTTCCCTGTTTGTCGTTTACTCTGGACAGAGAAGAGGTCAAAAGGCTTCGTCTACCTCTCTCTCTTTTTGGCTTCGTAGCATAATACGTTTAGCCTATGAGACTGCTGGACAGCAGCCTCCTGAAAGGATTACAGCTCATTCTACTAGAGCTGTGGCTTCCACCTGGGCCTTTAAAAATGAGGCCTCTGTTGAACAGATTTGCAAGGCTGCAACTTGGTCTTCACTTCACACTTTTTCAAAATTTTACAAATTTGACACTTTTGCTTCTTCGGAGGCTATTTTTGGGAGAAAGGTACTTCAGGCAGTGGTTCCTTCTGTTTAATGTTCCTGCCTTGTCCCTCCCTTCATCCGTGTACTTTAGCTTTGGTATTGGTATTCCATAAGTAATGGATGACCCGTGGACTGACTACACTTAACAAGAGAAAACATAATTTATGCTTACCTGATAAATTTATTTCTCTTGTAGTGTAGTCAGTCCACGGCCCGCCCTATCTTTAAGGTAGATCTAAATTTTAATTAAACTCCAGTCACCACTGCACCCTATGGTTTCTCCTTTCTCGTCTGCTTTGGTCGAATGACTGAATATGACATGTGAGGGGAGGAGCTATATAGCAGCTCTGCTTTGGGTGATCCTCTTGCAGCTTCCTGTTAGGAAGAGATATATTCCATAAGTAATGGATGACCCGTGGACTGACTACACTACAAGAGAAATAAATTTATCAGGTAAGCATAAATTATGTTTTATCCCAACTAGAGGCCTGTCCCTCCCCTCCATATCCCAGTTTACCAAACGGACCTCTCCTCCTCAGATTATCAGACCCTCCCCCTCCAGATCCACCTCCTACGTTTCCCCAACAAGACCCCTCCCTTTCTACATTCTATTTCTTTCCATCCGGATCCCTCCCCCAGATTCTACCTTTCCCCCCCCCACACACACACACACACACACATACCCTCTTATTTTTCCCAACCCGATACCTGACACTCGAGCTCTCATTTTTCCCCCAGTTTCCTCCCCTATTACTTTTTCCCACCGTCCCATCACCCCTCCTATTTTTCATCCCTCCAGATCCCTACTTTTGCATAAGACAACAAGATTTACCGTAATTGCTGTCTGGAACCAAGCTTGCAGGAGATGTGAAGTATCAAGAACAGGACTAAGGTCTTTACCGAATGAACAGAACCAGAAGCCAGCACACCGGGATAATTTGAAAAAGTTATCGATTGCCAGGCTTAAAGGGAAATGAAAGTTAAATATTTTCGTTCATGATTGAGATAGAGCATACAATATTAAACAAGGTTCCAATTAGACTTCTATTATCTAATTGGCTTCCTTCTCTTTGAGTCCTTTGCTGAAAAGCATACCTAGTCAGGCTCAGGGGGCTAGCTGCTGAATGGTGGCTGCATGTATATGACTGCTGTCATTATCTCAACTGATGTCTTTAGCTAGCTCCTAGTAGTGCGCTGCTTCAACAAAGGATATGAAGAAAATGAAGCAAATTTGATAATAAATGTAAATCGGATAGCTTTTTAAAAAGTCACACCTCTTTCCCTATTGTATTTTAA